>NC_090243.1:7805000-8080000 GCF_024489055.1 Chanodichthys erythropterus
ATAAACAGCCACGTCGTGTGAAAAAAAGTTTCCAAACAATCGCAAAGAAATGCAAAACATTGTTTCAAAGGCCGTATGGCACGGACACTTTCACAACAACAAACCGAAGATAAAACATTTTATCGATTCATAAACCTTATTTAGAATTACATCACATATTCAAAGAAAGACAGTTAAAATATAATATTTTCTTAACTACACGCTAAATTGTACGATAAGTAAAGGTTCCCCGTAGGGTCACCTACCTGAACGCCAGTAACCTGTGCGCTTCCACAGTGAACTAACGTTAGTCTGAAATGCTGAAATCAGGAAGCCACGAAAAGCTACAACTGCGCCGCCTAGTGGTGTGCTTTTCGTTGACTTTAACAGTATATCTGCTTTTAGCCGGTTATCATATCTCCATACTAAATTTCCTGTCATTTCAGCTCTGCAGTTCCACGTGTATGTGAGGAAAAAGGCATTATTGTCTGCGCAGAGTGTTTTTTAAGATGAAGAAAGCCACGCCTCGATGGGGTCAATGAACTATACGTTCATTTGCTGCCTTGTTAAGTGTACCCTACTGGTTTAGGTTGTTTACACTGAAGCATATCCCTGAACTTAGGTCTATAGGGTATTATTCTGTCTGTTTTCCTCACATGGTATTAATATGCCACATTAGTAAACACCCGAGGCTACCAAACACAAATAAATAGTTTGTGTTGCCTATGAAGACTCACTGTAAAATTGATAATGGAAGGGTTTTTGAGAACCCCAGTCCTATTTTATATCTGTTTCAGATCATATCTGAGATATCTCCATTCATTTTTGTAGAGTAAAAACACAGTAATTTACAACCAAGCAGGTTGTATATGATGATATGCATGATGATAAGGAATTATTAGCTAAATCATCTGTCACAGCAAACCATTTTTGATCAATGATAGTGAGGTTAAAGAAGTAAAAAATAAGAAATTACCTTCTCCATTAAAATATTCTGCCAAAGCCGAAACATACTCAGGTAACTTTTCTCCCTTGCTGAGAATGAGCAGAACAGCAGCTGTGGAAAATTACAAAATACATTTTTTTGTCAAAAACATGTATCTTCATAAACAAGACTAAAAACTTAATGGTTTAACTGATTGTTGAACTTCACCTTCTCTGAATTAGTACTGATCTGGATAGCATTTGGTATCCATTTCGCTGTCTTCTCTCTTGTCATTGAGTTGACATCCTTCATATTTACCATGATCTAAGTCAAAATCAGGTTTATTGTCATTTTTCTGCAGAGCAATGGCATCTATAAAAGAAATTCTTAAATGCTCACTATATATAGGATACACGTAATGGCATGAAAACAATGAAGAATGACATAATCTTTCTGCACAACTCACTTTTGTACCACGAAAAACATGACTGTAGAAACATAAACAATTCTCTGTAATATAGATGCGGCCTTGTAACAAGATATCCTTCTGGAGAGCACAGGTGTAGTCTAGGGAAAAGATGGATCATTCAAACAACATCTGATATGGTTATACAAATATTGTGTCTCTACCAACAAACATTTTGAGTTGATTATATTTTTACATTTTTTGTTCACTTAATATCTCCCTCTATCAGTCTTACCTGAAATTAGTTTCTCAGACTCAGGCATCTCTCTGAATAACTTCCGAAACTCGTCACTCCTCTGTTTATAACAAGTGTAAAGCAATGCTTCAGGTGACTGAGGTGCTGTAACGCACTGCCCACTGACTTCCAGACCCTGTGAGGTAAAATCACAGCAATTCAATAAATTAAGTAAATAAATAATATTGTAATATTATAATAATATTTGTGAATCTGTGTATTACACACTTGTAAAAGCAGCAGGCTCCCAAGAGCTTACTAATATCTCAAAACATTTAGCAATCAATAATGTCCTTTGCGTAATCTCATCATGATAAAGTGACTGTAATCTTTTGCAGGACAAAGTACAGCGAACTGTACAATATAATTCTGCTAAAGATCATACATAAATTGACGTTAATACAATGTGGACTTTTACCAATGTAATGTAAGCACAAGCAGCATGTTCAGTCTCACCTCTTGCTCTTCTAAAGTCAATCTGCCTTCCCCAGATTGACTGGAGTCCTGTGTGAGCTCATTGCCCATCACTTGTTTGGGTGTTTGAGTCATGCCTTTAGCCTGGTGAAGTAACACTTAGTAAGGTTTATTTGACTGCATTACAAATTATTTAATTCTTTAAAACTTCTTTCAGCAATTTAAAACAAAACAGACTATTGGGAGGAAAAAAATAGTCTTAAAAGGTTAGTTTCTGTCATTTATTACTTACCCTCATGTCGTTTCACACCCGTAAGACCTTTGTTAATCTTCGGAATGCAAATTAAGATATTTTAGTTGAAATCCGATGGCTCCGTGAGGCCTTCGTAGGGAGCAATGTCACTTTCTCTGTCAAGATCCATAAAGGTACTAAAATCATATCTAAATCAGTTCATGTGAGTACAGAGCCTCAATATTAATATCATAAAGCGACGAGAATACTTTTGGTGCGGCAAAAAAACAAAATAACGACTTATTTAGTGATGGCCGATTTCAAAACAATGCTTCATTGTGAATCTGTGTGTCGAATCTGCAGTTCGGAGCGCCAAAGTCACGTGATTTCAACAGTTTGTCGGTTTGACCCGCGATACGATTCATGATTCGATACACTGATTCATTTATGCTCCGATGCTTTCTGAAGCATTGTTTTGGAATCGGTCATTACTAAATAAGTCGTTATTTTGTTTTTTTTGCCGCACCAAAAGTATTCTCGTCCCTTTATAATATTAATATTGAGCCACTGTACTCACATGAACTGATTTAGATATGTTTTTAGTACCTTTATGGATCTTGACAGAGGAAGTGACATTGCTCCCTATGGAGGCCTCACGGAGCCATCGGATTTCAACTAAAATATCTTAATTTGCATTCCGAAGATTAACGAAGGTCTCTCGGGTGTGGAACAACATGAGGGTGAGTAATTAATGACAGAATTTTCAATTTTGGGTGAACTAACCCTTTAAAAATAAAGGTCCCAAAAGGAGTTTTTTGTAGCGATGAAGATCCATTTTAGGTTCTGCAAAGAATCTTTAAGTGAACTGTTCTTAAAATAACCATTTTCAGAACATTTTAACAATCTGAATCCTTTTTCCAGTAACACTTTACAATAAGGTTCATTAGTTAACTACATTTGTTAACATGAACTGCACTTCTACAGCATTTATCAATCTTTGTAAATGTTAATTTTAACATACATTATTAACATCTTCTTAACATTAGTTAATGCACTGTGAACTAACATGAATAAACAATGAACAACTGTATTTTCATATTTAACATTATTTAACATTAACGAATATTAGTAAATATAGTAACAAATGAATTGCTCAGGGTTAGTTCATTAACTAATGTTTAACTAATGAACCTTATTGTAAAGTGTTACCAATACCTTTTGTGCAGTGGAAAGGTCCCATGGATGTTAAATGTTCTTGGAACCATTAAGGCCAATAAAGAACCTTTATTTTTAAAAGTGTTGACAGAAACATTACAGAATATTGAATGTAGCAATAAATAAAACACTTAACCTCGATTATCAAAGGCTTGTTCTCATATAAAATACATACCAGAGAAGGTCGTGTTGTTACTGGTTACTTGAGATCCAGGTCTTTATAAATTGGGGTTGTAAGATAGTTACCATGAGCTTCAATCGTCGCCGATATTCCAAATGCTTATAAACTTCCGACAGCAGCAATGATTAGTGTCTTTGGCGTGCTGCGGTGTTGTCTGTCTCGTTGTTGCGACCGTCCTACTCACACCTGGCAACAGGTTTACAGTCAAGAGTGTACCAGCTCATGAAGCAACGTGCCATTCTACACTGAGAACAAGCACATTTTTGTATTTGCATATTTTACGCATGACGCAAAGGAGACTCCTTATTTTTTGTGAAGTGAAATTCTTTTTAAAGTTTAAATGAAGCATAACGCTTAAACTGGGACTCTATAAAAAGAGTTTTGACAAAATAATTCATTTATTGTATATTTCATATATTGTAGCCTAGCCTACCATTTTTATTAGCCTACATTTATTGAATTAGGCTATATGGAGTGTCTTTCTACAGTCATTTATTTAT
This sequence comes from Chanodichthys erythropterus, assembly GCF_024489055.1. Classification (NCBI taxonomy): domain Eukaryota; kingdom Metazoa; phylum Chordata; class Actinopteri; order Cypriniformes; family Xenocyprididae; genus Chanodichthys; species Chanodichthys erythropterus. Next base: position 7,809,148 of record NC_090243.1, read on the forward strand.
TTTCAGATAAAACTATACATGTTCCAGTTTGAATTCAAATTTTAGTGGAATCTTTTTTAAAAAGTTCGATTACAAGGGCGCGTATTATGTTCGAAGCTCACATTCGAAAACCGAAATGGCGTTCGCCGGATGAGGTAACCGTAGCAAACCTATATTTGACATAATAAATACATATTTGCATGGGTTATGGATGTAAACCAACATAATGTGTTGTAACATTTAATAGCGCTTTTGCACTGGTTGAAGAGTTTTATTTTGGGCAACATTTTTAATTAAAAGACCAAATAATATAGAAAGAAATTAAATTGGTTTATGTGTTTCAGGCACTTTGGACATCTAAGGTCAGTTTAATAAGGTTAGATTTACCTATGGTATTTGATATGACTTCTAATAAGATAGAAAAGTCAGACAAGATAGTTATAGCTGTTGTGTAACACATGGAGATAAGCCTAGAAAGTGTAAAGACAAGAACTCAGGGCAGGGAACTTGAGTAGTCACATTTCATTTTCAAGATGACAAAATGCAGTAAGACCAGTTATACAAACTGACATCACTCATAAGCACATACACTAAAGTAAATATGCCATATAAAAGCAGACACCTCTGCTTAAACATGATATTCAACCTCTGAGAACATACCAAACATAAAGAATAAGAAATTGCAGGTGTAACATTACCATGAATACTTACCCATCAAGTATTTGGATGTATTGTACAGTTCTTATCTTAAATAATAGCTACATTTGTAACCTAGATGTTAAAACGGAGTTTATAGGAACAGTTTCTTTTACCCTTTAAAATGGAGAATGATTTGGCATTTCATTCCACACCATATGAAAAATGGTAAGTGCATTCTTGGTTGACACAGTGACAAAGCTAGAAATACTTGAGGAACTACTCCCTATAGAGTGATGAAAAAGTTGCAAAATACACCACCCAATTTATTTTTAAAGTACTATACAGTACATACCTCAAAACTGTAAAATGATGACTGTCTAAAATCCTTCCACGAGTAAGACAAGGATGACAGTGGCAAGGAACACTCTATTTGGAGTGTTCTATGTGATTTCCACATATTTCTATTTAAAGATTATCATTTGTTGCAATGATAATATTTTCTTCCTCAAGTTTTATCTGAACGTTTTTATTTTGCAAAATTGCTAGAGGCTTAAATTTGGATTAAAAGAAACTATTAAAAGCAAACATGCAGGACCTCAAAAGACAATACTTGTAAATTCATCAATATTTATTTATATTCTTCCAGGACTCAAACACATTTTCATGTGAGCAATGAAGAGGAAGTGTACTGCATCCTCAAAGAAATATACAGGACAATACTGCAATAAACAGCCATACCAAATTTTGTAAACCATTAAAACTGTAATATACCAGCTGTAAATATAGTGAACCTCTGAAGTCATGTCTTTCAATCTTCTGTACAGATAAAAATAGAACAATAATTACATCAAATTATTTAATAACATCAATATTTATGGAGAGGATGATAAAACATGAAGACCTGGGGCAGAGCAGAGGATTTGAAGAGGAAAATACAAATTGCACATATACACAAATGCACACACAAACAAAAGGTATTTGGCAACACCTAAAGAACACTAGAGCATCCATCACACCACAAGATGAACATAAAGCAGCGGAATGTATTAGACAGAGAAAAGGGACACTGACTGCGAGTGTGTTGCGTGTATGGGGTGAGGGGATTGGTGGATTCTGCCGCCCTGCCCTGAGAAAGATGGCTAAGACAAGACTCTTATTCTTCCAGTGTGCGGAAGGAGTTCTGCATGTCTTCATGGAGCTGGGCGTACTCAGCTTTGATCTTCTCCTCACCCTCTTTCACAGGGTCCTGAAATGCAGTTACAGACTTTAAAAAACATCTTGAAAATGGAATATAAATGTCAGTTTTTTTTTTAACTAAATTATGATTTAAATAGAAAGAAACTTGAAAGAAAAGTGGTTTCTCTAACAGTCCAAAACAATGAATGGGTTACTTATAGTTGAAAGCATGTTACGCTGGGATAGCAGAAAGTATTTTCAAATCATTTTAATATTTTAAAACATTCTTTAAATTATTAAATGCATAAAAATTTAAAACTTGTATTTTTAAAATAAATCACACTTCCACTTAAAAAAATAAAACCACTAACAGATAATATTCAACCTCTGGCAATGTGATTAAATTGCACTGTTTGGTTTGTTCTTGATACTTGTGAATAATCCACAAAAAAAGAGGAACCAATCTATTGACAAACCAAGAAAACAGAAGTTCTAATAAATCAAGTGGTACAGACTATTTTGATAAGGCATTAAAGCAGGATTCATTTTATCATGGAAGACTCAAACACAATCAGTGTTTACATCCTGTACCTTAAATTTCATGGAACTGATCCTGTAGAGAATTTCTCCCATGTGCTCCCGGATCATGGACCAGGTGATCTTATTGTCACTCTGTGCAGTGGTCTCTACGGCATGACGTGCCATATCATAGAACGCAATCATGTTGGACAAGATACCCACTGTCTTATAAAACGGACAGAACCTGAAAGCAAAAATTAATATTTTTAGTTCCACTTCCACACTATCCCATTCACCCGAATGGGACAGCTGAATAATCATAAGCTTATACACATTGCAAGCATGTGTTCACTACCTGTCATAAGGTGTGTATCCATTTTGCTGCAGGAAATCATCCTTGATCAATTTGGCAACTTCCAGTGTGATCTTATCCGTTTCAGCCAATGATGCCTAAAATGTAAATAAAACGTGTTGCACCACTGACCGAAGAATATCCATAATAATACTACAAAATCAATTATGTAAACAAATAAGTATAAGCTATTAATTGTAGTGGTATAAACAGTAAACACACATAATCCCACAAACTCACCTTCCCCACAAGCTGCACAATTTCAGCCAAGTCCTCTTCTTCCTGCAGGATCTCTTTGGCTTTGGTACGCAGTGGCACAAATTCAGGAAAGTGCTTGTCGTAGTACTCGTCCAGAGCTCTTGTGTACTTACTGTAACTAATGAGCCAGTTCACTGAGGGGAAGTGCTTTCTCTGAGCCAGCTTTTTATCCAGACCCCAAAACACCTGAAAGACAGAAAAAGAAATAACATGAACATGTTTTTCACCATAACGAAGTGTATTAAGACAGCAATGAGAAGAAAATCTAGAATCTACACTTACTTGTACAATACCAAGTGTAGCAGAAGTCACAGGATCTGAGAAATCTCCACCAGGGGGAGACACTCTGCAATTAAAACAAAAGCTTCACTGAGCCAGCAGACGCACACATTAACAGTATCAACAGTCATATATTGTAAGATTTATTAAAAATATATCAAATATGGAAGAAAAATTAAACCTTTACTAAAGCAAAAAAGCAAATGGCATCTGAAGAAGAAAAAGCACGAGATCCACTTACGCTCCCACAATGCTCACACTGCCCTCTCTCTCTGGGTTACCAAGACATTTAACTCGGCCGGCACGCTCGTAAAACGAGGCCAGACGTGCTCCGAGATAGGCAGGATAACCGCTATCTGTGAATGCGAGCACACACAAATACAAATTTAGTTCATATTTTATAGTTTATAATATTTGCCGCGGTGGCTGAGATGGTCACAGCACACGTACCAGCAGGCATCTCAGCCAGACGACCAGAGATCTCCCTCAGAGCCTCTGCCCATCGAGAGGTGGAGTCAGCCATCATGCTCACATTGTAGCCCATGTCTCTGAAATACTCAGACAGTGTGATTCCTGGATGGAATAAACAGCCATTAAGGATGACAACGCAGCTGCTAGTTTTAATTATTTCTATATGAAATGTTTGACAAACCGGTGTAAATAGAAGCTTCTCTGGCAGCCACGGGCATGTTGGATGTGTTGGCAACCAAGCCCGTTCTCTTCATGATGCTCTCCACCTTACCATCCACCTCCATGGTCAGCTATAGGACGAGAGAACCGTCAATCAACCTACTGAACCTTCTATTACAGTTTATGTGCTGTAGGATCAATGATAACTGATGCTAATCACCTCAGGGAAATCTCTGAGTACTTCAGACATTTCATTACCACGCTCTCCGCAACCCACGTAGATGATGACATCACTGTTGGAGTACTTCGATAAGGACTGAGAGATCACAGTTTTACCACAACCGAAAGCACCAGGGATGGCTGTGGTTCCTCCCTGCACACACCTGTTAAATTAAACAGTAAAACTAAAATATCTGTTGAACTACCAGACATTTACTCTACCAAACGTCTACTGTATTTACACAATTTTACTATTTAAACCATTATTTAACCACTAAGGAAGCTTGTTTCCACCACTGAATAAAAAAATAAAAAGGTAATTGCGACTCACAATTCTGACTTTTTTTCTCGCAGTTGCAATTTTACATCTCACAAATCTGACTTTATCAGAATTGTGAGTTTATATCTCAATTCTGATTTTATAACATGCAACTGCGAGTAATAAAGACAGAATTATGAGTTATGAAGTCAGACTTGCGTGATTGTTGCAATTACGAGTTATAAAGTCAGAATTGCGAGATATAAACTCACAATTGCGAGTTATGTCAGACTTGCGTGATATAAACTCACAATTGCATGATATAAACTCAAAATTGCGAGTTATAAAGTCACAATTGTGAGATATAAAGTCAGAATAGTGTGATATAAAGTTACAGTTATGAGTTATAAAGTCAGAATTTCGAGATATAAAGTCACAATTGTGAGTTATAATGTCAGAATCGCGAGATATAAAATCTGAATTGCGTGATATAGAAGTCAGAATTGCAAGTTATACAGTCAGAATAGCGTAATATAAAGTCTGAATTGTGTGATATAAAGTCGGATTTGTGTGTTATAAAGTCAGAATTATGAGAATTGTGAGTTTATATCTCACAATTGTGAAAAAAGTCAGAATTGTGAGTTTATATATCTCAATTCTGAGAAAAGAAGTCAGAATTGTAAGATAAAGTCGCAATTATCCTTTTTATTTAGTGGCGGAAACAAGAGTCCATAAACCACCCCCATTTCTGTTGATTGACATTTATGAAGTCCTTAAATTATTATGAAAAATCATTTGGGGAAAATTGGGCAAATCTAGAAATCTATGATTTGTCCATTATTTGTCATTTAAAAATTTTGCCTATTATTGTGGAAAATTACTTTTGGAATTATTATGGAAACAGTAAAGTTTATTCTTCTGACTCACGGAAAAAGGGCATCCAGGACTCGCTGTCCAGTCAGCAGAGGGTGATTCGCAGGAAGCTTCTCAGTGACAGGCCTGACCTGACGCACGGGCCACACCTGCACCATGGTGAACTTCTCTTTCACCCCCTCAAACTCCAACTCCAACACCACATCCTGACAAACAAAAACACACATGCACATTGACTTCCATATCCAAATAATTCATGTTTTACTGTTCTTCACAAACTGAAACTGTTACTAGACTCACCGAGACATCATAGTTTCCAGGTGGAGCCACATAGGAGACAGTTCCTCTGCTTTTTGGCGGTAACATTATTTTATGTTTAATGAGAGAGTTTTCAAACACCGTACCATAGATATCACCTCCTGTGATGTGACTGCCAACCTGTGATGGACACAGAATCATTCAAACATTTGATTTGGTTGATCACCTGACACCATCTGTTATGTTGGAGCACTTTTTAAGTTACTACTACCATTATTTTCTTTGAGGTCCACTAATAATGTTAGTAAAGTACATTTGTTTTTCATATTGCACGTCATAATGTTGTGATGCCTCCATAATTCAGTACTTTAACTTAAATATAATCATTCACTTACACGCAAGTTCTTGGATGGAGTGAACTCCCATTTCAGATCACGGTTAAGGGCACCAATGTTGACTCCTCTGGGAATGTAGATACTTTGAGTGAGGTCATTGATGTCTTTGAGGGGACGCTGAATACCATCAAAGATTGAACCCATGATTCCTGGCCCTAACTCCACAGAGAGAGGTTTTCCTGTGCGCAGGACAGGGTCACCAACGGAAACGCCAGCTGATGAAAGCTCAGGAAAACTACAGTACTATTTAATAGATTTTACACACAGCATAACAACCGTAGGAAGTGTTCCTGTAGCAAGGTAAGAATAGGATACATGTCTCTTCATAGACCTGAATGGTGGCCATGTCACCCTCCAGCCTAATGATCTCTCCCACAAGCTCACAGTGACCTACTCGCACCAGCTCGTACATGGCAGCTCCCGCCATACTGGAGGCCGTCACCACTACAACACAATCAGTGAGTCAGGAACCTTCAAAATGACTTGTGGACAGTGAAATAAGGTTTAACAAAAGCTAGGTTTTAAAAGCTCAGGGGGCCGTTTCAGAAAGGAGGTTAAGTGAAAACTCTGAGTATGTTAACCCTGAAATGAGGGAAACTCTGGGTTTTCCATTTCAGAAATGGAGGTATATCAAACCCAAGAAAGCAGGGTAAGTCAAGCCCATTTCTGAAAGGGAGGCAACTTATACCAAAGACTATAGCAGTGGTTCTCAAACTTTTTTCCCAGTGGGCCGCACAATGGTCCAAGTGCAAGTCTCACGGTCCGCATATAATTTACATATGACGTCACCAATGCAAACCAATCAGATTTAATGTTATGGTATTAGCAGATAATACTATTATTATACCAAGATGTTGCACATAATAAATAACAAAAACTAACTTAATGACATTAGCTTTACAATAATAATCCGTAATGCTCAATGAACACACAAACTGTATATACAATCACTTTAAGTTGCTATTTAATTCTGTATGACTTTATGACTCTCTTCAACATCATCGCAATAGTCACCAAACAATCACATAAATGCCTTAATAAGCAAATGTTACTCAGCTCTTTCTACAAACAACACTGAGCGCACTGTAGGCTAATTACAATGACGAGATCAAGCATTCTGTCATGTCGCAATCCCTCGCGCAACATCGAATCCGCGAGCGCGCGCAGAGTTGGGCTCATCCAGCCGCGGGTGCGCTGATGCGGTTATTTTACTGATTTAAAATACATCAAACAAACACATCGAATTCATAGTTCAGTCTTTTGAAATTGTAGGTTTTGCTTCAAGTACTTTACTACAGAGCAAACAGGAAGGCTGCCCATCTCGCTCATTAGGCCTAACAGCAAACTGATTCTTCCATTCTTCTTACCTTTACTGCTGATGCTGCGACTCTTCTTGTTTGCATGTGTTCCTTCATTTTATCTTCCACATTTAGTTTTTCTCCTTTAATAACAAATTTGACCATTTTGAGGCTTAAATTTACTAAATTAATGGCTACTGTGTTTCGTTAACAGTGATTGCGTCATTAGCCTACATTGCCTGATGTCTGAAAATAATAAATGCTCACCAAAATTATTTTATATGACAAATAAAGCATTATAGCTCATATATATATATATATATATATATATATATATATAATATATATATATATATATATATATATATATATATATATATATTTTTTTTTTTTAATTCACTTTAAATTTATTTTAAAACAAAAATAAATTGTATGCTTTTTATTATTATTATTATTATTATTGTGGTCGGCATATCGCGGGCCGCATTTACATTTGTGCCGGGCCGCAGGTTGAACCACTGCTCCACACCCATTCAAACGCTTACTGCGCGTGAAGTGTCGCGTCGCGCCACTCGCGCCCAATTACATCAAAAGTATATGCTCACTGGATGTCATGGCAACTGAATCACGGAGGAAAACTTTAAATATCTCGCCTTCGCTTTAATTTCGGACCATCTCCAAAAAGACATAAAATACTAAGCAAATGATTTTGACATGCGTTTATCAAAGTAGGAAATCCAGATTTTTAATCCCTTACACACAATTACTGCTGTTGAAATACGAAATGGAGGCGGGTCCGGATTGAATTCCCTCCGGGTCCGGATCCGGACCGGAGTCCGGACTTTGAGAAATGCTAGACTAGAATAACACAAGACGTGTCACTCGTATTGTTTTGAATGGGAGAAAGTAACGCGCAATATGGCGGAATAAGTCCCGCCTTCTAAATAAGAGCCAATCGCGTCACTTCAGCGGCCGTTAGAATCTCCAGACACGCGCCTCCGAAGAGTCGCGCATTTAGGTCTGCGCATGTGCATTAACTTGATCCAGCCTGAAAAATACAGTTTTTTTTGTCAAGATTCGAGCGTTTAGAAACTAAATTTATGAGCCGGTTGTTGTTAGATTTCATTTGTGATTTCAAATATGAAATTTAATCGTAAGGTTGGCGAACAGTTTGAGAATTTGATGTTTCCCCGTTCAAAGAGATAGGAGCTGCATGATGCCCAGGATGCCCGAGAGGCGTTTCAAAGATGGCCGCCGAGTGAAATGACTTGTCAAGTGAAGGGACTTTGCTTATACTCTATACTCAGTGTCATGGTGAACCTAACCTGGTCAGGAGCAGGTTTTCTTCCGTAAACCCAGAGTTTCTTTTGGTCTCCTCCTCCTTTGTAAAGTGCAAGTGATGTTTGAATACTTTATTCATTCATTCACACTGCAAAAATTGCATTTTACATAAGTAAAACTATCTGCATAATAATCTTAATGCAAACGGAAAACAAGATTATTCAGATTGTCTATTACTAAGTGCAAATTTACACTAATTCCGCCCACCAAGTCACACAATATTAAAAACGATGTGCGTGATTTAACGGCTTCAGTGGTATAGGCAGTAGCGCGCAAGGCGTGGAGAACTGGCTTGTGACGCGATTGACCCGGGTTCGAGTCCGCCTTTTGCCCAGCTCGCTCTTCTCCCTTTTCCCATCACATATCACATCAGAAAGTCATTTATTTTCAATAAAAATGAAGTAGAAGTGCCCAACTAGTGTTTAATAAAGATAAACGTATTTATAATCTTAATAATCATTTACACCATGTTGTTATTGCATGCTGTTAATGTACAACAATACTAAGGTGCAAATAGTATGCATCTCCAGTATCTGTATAAAGCATAAATAACATCTAAATACTATTTACACTTATTGCAAAGAACTGCTGTTTTTATAAGGGAAATAGAACATATAACTATTTTCTATTTTTTAGCATCTGCAGACATTTGCACTTACTGTAAATAGCATCTCTTTTTCTTTTTTTCAGCTTCTATGGCTATATTCATGGTGAGAGAGGTTAAAAAAAAAGCCTAAATAAGATGTTTAAGGTTCATTTTTCCTAAAAACCTTAAAACTAAATTTAGATTTGTAAAGAGCATCTATCGCTAAGAAAATATGCGATTTCCACTTAGTGTAAATAGCTGCTTCCTTATTTTTCTAACCCCATTGGCAGATAATGTGCAAAATAAAAAAATGCAATTAAATTATTTTTTATTCATTTAATTTTTTTTTGCATGTGGGATACTATGAAAATGAATATTAGTTCAATAACTTGCGTTCTGCCAGTTTTCACCTCTGATATTATAACAGTCATAAGAATTAAACTTGTATTGACTCGGAAGTATGTGGACGTCTTTTTAATCCTCGGAGCTCCATTGAGTGTGGCTTTTCATAGTCGTAGTGCACACGCTTAACTCAGAGTCAATCTACTCAGAGTTGATCGAACTAACTCAATTCAACGGTTCTGAAACAGAAAACTCATCTCAGAGTAGGTCAACTCAGAGTTCAGTTTTTAAATTCAGAGTTGGTTGAACCTCCTTATTGAAATGGGCCCCAGGTGGCATAATAATCCAGATAAAACAAAATAATATACATCAAAAGCTCAAGTGACATACTAATCCAAGTAAAATAAAAATCATATTAAGACATGTTAATTCCTACTAACCAGGTCCAGATACACCATGTACATATCCAAAGGCTCCCTCCCGCTCCTCATCTTGGAACTTGGGTAGCTTGGAGAAATCCATTTTGAATGAGTCTGACACAAAAATATATAAAAATGAAAAAAATAAATAAATAGTCTCATAATAGACACTACTATCTGGATTTCTTTCTGCACTTATTACTACACTTCTAAGGCCTATAAGCTGCATATTATTAATGTGATTTATTTATTTTATATATTAATGTACAGGAAGATTTAAATGATTAAATCTGCTGAATATCTAAATGTGTTTAATATCTTACTTTTTCTTTTATGCATTTATATCAGAATAATTTGCAGCAGTTCTGTCATCCAGTACTATAAGTTGTCTAACATGTCTAACAAGTCTATATATTTTACAACATTATATGTGAGACTACCATGGAACACTGTCACATGACCAAGGCACATGACACTGACTGTAACAAAAAAGAAACTATGTGAGGAAGTGAGGAAAATAGACAGTTGAGCAAATCTGGAAAAAATCTGTTTTGTAGTGGCAATTTATGAGAAACAAACACGTGAGAGCCAACTAAACAAAATAAATCCAACCAACAAAAAAAAAAAAAAAAAAAACACACCAAATGGTGCTGGGTAAAAACATTATAAGACACGGACACCTTATTTCATTTAAATAGCCTTCTATATTTCGTATTAAAAGCTTCAAGAGGAACTAATGTCTGGGTTTTTGTGAATGTATAATCACATGATGCTGACAACGAAGCTATGAAGGGGCACCCATGAATTATAGCAATGACCCTGCATAATAAATAGGACAGGAAACAGACATTGCAGATTGTTGAACACATGAAGAAAAAAATAAAAATAATGTCAGTGCATTGAAAATTCTTTAAGGACACGTGGTCAAACCTAGCATGACAGTGATTGTGTCACAGAGCCTACCTACACAATATATCTGGGCATCAAATGTCACACCCAAATACAAAAATCTCCACAGAGACAAAGATGAGGATTTTATATATAAAAAAAGATGTTTTAATGATTGTATTGGTTTTGATTTGCATGACTGTAGGCTACGGATTTTGCACTAGAGATCGAACTGCGAAGTGCGAAGAGATGCTGCATGATCACATGATCACGATGCTGTTGCTACAATTTGACCTTTGCTGAAAATATAAGGTAGTTTTTTGTCTTCAAACAGTTAAAGCTCTACGAAATCTTTCATCTCGTGTGGTCGTAATTACTTAAAAATCATTATATAGATGAAATATTACAATTCTCCAGCTATTTGTTAGCATCCAGTTGTGCTATTCAGCGCTGGAGGGGAAAATAAACATGTAACAAGAAGAGCTGCGTGGAGAGGCGAAGGGTACAATGTTTCAGCAACACAGGACACAGTGTACACAACAATAAAATAAGCTGTTATATGATTATAATTATCAAATAATAAATTAACTGCCAAAGTGATCTGGGAATAATTCATTGTTATAATCATATTTTCTGCTTGTTTCATTTAACAGATACATTTCTTTTAATAGACTGTCCCCATGATATGACTATCGTCGCAAAAATGATTAAATACCTCAGATAATGAGACGGTCTTGTGTCCAGATCCTATGGTGAGATGATCCGTGAGGAACGAGAGAGTCAGCTGATTTAATTCAGTCGAGAGCTGACGTCACAGCCCGTTCTCCCTCTGCAGACTGAACAGCGCGCGCCGTAAACTCATTATCGCCCCCTGCTGTGCACGAAATGTTAGTTCTTGATTTCCCGTTACTTTTGGTAATGTTGTTTTCTAGGCTAACTGTATAATACAACTTAGGCTAACCCGTGATTATATGCAATGTACATATTTTTAACAGGTCTCTAGGCTACCCTATGGCTACCCTATATATGACATATGCACAATAAACTCCAACTCTTTTTGTTATACGATAAAATAGCCTAGTGAAATGATAGTGTTTTAAGTTAAATTTAAATGTGTTTGTTTGGGGACTGTAAGACAGACACTAGTGTTATTGGGTCGACGTTATAACGCGACAGTTTCAAACTGTACCCAGATAGTATGGTGATACAATGTTGAGTTTTGATCCAAACCATACTTTTGGTCGAGATTGACATTTCAGTGTTTAATGTATGTTGGATCAACATTGAAATTTTGATGAAAGTCATCAATTTTCTAAATTCTTAAAAAGTGCATGCATCTTGCTTTAGGATTGATATATTAGTGCAAGTTACATGAATGTGAGCAAGATTATCATACTTTACACATAGCCCATATTGCATCTATTACTTAGTGCTTGCAGAGTACGTTGACTTCTTTTAGGAATGAAGGCAGACGAGGGACAATTAAAAAAAAAAAAGAGAAGCATCCTCTTGATAAATGTGACATTGATAAAATATATTGAGTTGTAGTCGATAGGATTATCACCTGACCTGGGACTTGATGCTATCCTGCCTTATCTCCTACTCCCTAATTACTGCTTAATCAGGTAATCATCCATATTCCAGAATTTGTTTTACCGTTCTGTTTAGCCTGTTTCCACTGAATCAAAAAACAAAAAAACTACACCTTGCGTTTGAGTGACTGACAAGGCTATTTTGATTTAAACAGATTAAGGTCTACATAAAATGAATCTGCAGCTTTAAAGAAATTTTCATTAAAAAATAAATAAATAAAAAACTAAGCTCTAAGCTTTTATTATTCAAGATAAACTTGAATGCTAGTTTCACAGAAAATGAACTGAGATTTATGTAATGGCCATTGTTCAGAGGTTTTTATTCCTGCCTGCAAGTTTTCATTGACCCTAATGACCTTGATTAGCTGCGTCAGGTGTTTAATTAGGGCTGGAGATAAACTTGGGTGGAAAGATTGGACACATTCCCATTGTGTAATTAAAGTGTTGATAAATAGATTAAATATACATAATTTAACAGTATTATAAATATAGTTAGAATATTCTGTGTTTGGCAATTTATAAAAAGTGAATTGTATTGTGTTTAGCATATTAACGTTGTTGAATGTGACTGTATTGATTTGACTTGCTCTGAAGTAACATCATGCTTTCTTTTTCAGATTTCAGAGAACCCAAAAGAAAAGAGGCAGTAGTCTGATGCAAGCCAGATTTTGAAAACTTGAGCCATTGGACCACTTGTAGTAATGATGACAAAAGACTTCTGAAAGTAGTGTTATTATTAAAGGTTGTAGGCCAAATGCTATTGTCCTTTTTGCCCCACTCTTAAAGAATTCAATTATTTTGTCATTGATTGTGTTAAACTGTCAAATAAAAGAAAGTGATTCAACTGTTGCAAAGGTGTCATTTATGTTTTAAAAGGTTTTCCTAAAACCTTGAAATGGTCAGAAATTTGTTGATACCATTGAAGTATAGCTGAAATATTAATGTTGTTCAGAACATTATTTTATGTTGGCATTTCAGTTAAATCAACACATTAACATTAATCATACAATATTACTAATGATTATTTTTGTTAATTTCAATATTGATTCAACAGCACTGATGTAGAATCAATCATAGTGTAATGTTGATTCAATAGCATTATCATTGATTTTTTTTGTTCACCATTGTTTCAACATTAAAAGCAGGTGCAAACGTGATATTGAACCAACATTAATGATGTTGATTCAGTGATATTGACTTTTTTGTTGAAATCTCAACATTGTTTAAAGATTAACTGAGGGTGCAAAAGTGACGTTGAAAAAATATAAATTGTAATCTTGAATCAATAACATGACAGTTGATTTGAGTTTGAAATCTCAACATTGCTTCAACGTTATATGAGGGTGCAAGAGTGATACTGAAGCAACATCACTTTGTAAGGTTAATTCAATGCACATAGCGTTGACGCATCAACACTGACTCAACGTTGTTTCAATGATTACATGCTATCTAGGGGGCCAGTGTGTTCTCTACCTGATAATAATACGCGCACACACAGCCTAATTCATTTTCGATTTGAAGAGCTGAATGTCGTGTCGACGAAGCAACCTCCAGAATGGGTAAAAAGTACATTTAAATAATTTACTAAATTAACTAAACTAATTAACTAAATAATTTAGTCGTGAAACTGTTTCTATTTTCGACATATAGCCTATAAAAATACTATTAAATTAAATTAAATTAAATTATACTACTACGTTTAAGGTAAGTATGTACGTTTGAAATGTGTGTCTCAAGAGGACCTCGGCCATGTAAACTTTTATTTTCTCAAAGGTGTAATTTGCCAAAATCCTTATTGGGGATTTTTTAATTTCTTTTTGAATAGTTTCAATTTAGCTGTGCTTGACATTTTTGTTTGTTTATTTATGGTCTGGTTGGTTTTGTCTAGATCTCACACGGAAAGCAAGAAGCGGAGAAAGAGAGTTTAGGCCTACTCGTAAGTCTCGAAATTACAAAAAGAAACACGAACTTTAATTTATGCTTTTTACTACATGATTCTTAATAACATCTCTCGTTTCGCCCGACGAATTTGTAAGTTCTTGTTTGTAGTAATCATAATCTGTCAAATTCCTGGTAATTATGTACTAGCCTATGTAACGTTAGTCTACTCAATGAATTCGTTAAATAGAAAAAGGTTGAAGGTTGTGCATTTTGCGAACACACTGCACTTTTGTTTCTCAGTGGGCATTTGTTTTATATGCAGAGAGCAAAAAGAAACGAAGTCCTAGTGGTGACCGTCCGGACAGTAAGTCAAAATTATTAATTAAATCATTTATTACATAAGTGACCTATTATAAATATGAGGTTGTGAATTTATTCACTTATTACAAAAGTCTTTTAACAGTTTCCAATGTAGGCTAATGTCAATATTTTTTAAATTTCATTTTTTTTTTTTTTTTTTTTTTTTTTAATTCTGACATTACTGCTGTTTGCACATTGTTGTTGAATTTGATTAAAAAGTGGTGGATTGTCATTGCCTTCTCTGTGTGTGTTCTAGTGAGTGAGTTGAGGATTGTTCTGCTGGGAAAAAATGAATCCGCAAACAACAGAGTTAGAAACTTTATCCTAGGAATAGATGAGAGTGGAACAACATCTCCACCTGATGTACATCAGCTCACCAAAAGAAGCCAAGTGAAGGACAGACTCATCACTATCATCAGCTCTCCTCACCTGCTACAGCCAGATCTCTCACACCGTCAGGTCACTCAGGGAGTGAGAGAGTGTGTGTGTCTGTCTGATCCAGGACCTCATGCAATCATACTCGTAATGCAGCATGATGACTTAAGTGAGGACAACATTGGGAGAATAAAATATGTGCTTGAACAATTTCATGAGAAAGCAATTACACATACCATCATGCTAACTATTGAGCAATTGAGCTCCCCGCTGACTTTAATAAATAATGATGTAAAACAATTAATAAATGAATGTGGAGGGGGACATTTTCCATTTGATGAAAAAGAATCAGGATTCTGCTCCAAGATAATTCAAATGGTAGAGAAGATAAAGGAAGAATATGAAGAGTTTCTCAAATGTGAGATATTTGATGATGCAGAAGACGGAACATCAGTGGATAAAAAGCAGAGCACATCTGAGGATTCAGCCAGAGAGGAAGCGGAAAAGAAGGAGGGAAAAGGTGGAGGAAGATGTAAGTTTCAGGATTACTTTTAAAATTCATTGACAATTTTTAGCTATATACAAAAGGCTTAATTTAAAAAAAAAGCTCAAAAGATTTTTTAAACTTTTCTATGTTTTTATGTGTATGGCTTTACTGCCAGTGTTCTTCGGGGGGAAATCAACTAGTAATACCTAGTCTACAGACATTGTTTAAGCAATATATTGACTTTTATGTTACTGTATCCAGGAATGTTGCCAGCAAGGTCAAAAGCTGCACTATCATCCTCCTCCATTATTAACAACTACACCTACACCATCTCTAAACCTACCCTTAGTGATTTATAGTGCATATACACTTTATGAACGTATGCGTTCCCTGGGATCAAACCCACAATCTCATGATTGCATATTGTTATATATTAGAAAATGCTCTACCAATTGAGCTATGCGAAACCCGAAATATGACGCAGATAAAAGGGTACAATGCATTAAAATGAAAGTGTCCTGTTGTCGATAGTGGCGCAACTTTAGTAAACGCTCCTATGGGTCGTATTTCAGGGAAGTAACAAATGACCTATATGGACGTATTGGTTGGAGGACATGTTGGAATTAGCATATCATCATGTCTACAATTCATACACTACTACAAATTTACATTAAAATTGTGTAATTAAAATTAAATTAAATGAATAACTTTGTTGGGGGTGTAACAACAATTACAGAAAAGAAAAAAAAAAACATTACAACAGAGAGAAATCAATTTAAACAACCTGGTCTCATAGGAGAGACGTACCAGTGGGCACGTTTTCGCGAGACACAAAATTACGTACCGACGAGTACGTCTCGCTGCAGTTTCCGACAGAAACGAATGCTAGAGGCCGGTAAAACGTCGATAAGCGCTTTTGTTCGTTTTCACGCACGGTTTCGACGACGGCCGCATCCGCATCCGACCAGAGTGCCCGATTTGTAAACGAACGTACTTTGGACTTTCCGGCTCTACGCGTTTCGCTTTTTTTGGCCGTAACCAAGCTTGCTCTGTAGCTCGGCCGATATGGAGTCGGACTTAGGGCGAGGAATCGACTCCCCCTGCCTGCATGGGTACGGATCCCGCGAAAGGCGACTGACGGCAAAAAAAAAAAAAAAAGAGCTCAAAGACAGATCTAAACGAGCTGGAAAAGGGACGCTTCTTACGTCACGTTTGCTTTAGTTAACACTATCGGGTAGGTTTAGGCATGGCGTCGGTGGGAAGTTATTTTAAAACGAAACGGAGCACAAATGTCAAATCGAGAACCGCGGCGATTCGTCTAAAAAGCAACGTCATAAAAACCTATCGCATTTACCCTATTATCTGCTCCGGCAAAAAAAAAACAAAAAAAAAAAAAAAAAAACACGCTTTTGGCGCTGCTCAGTGGACATTTCAGAGCGAAACTGCAGCGATATGTACTCACTGGTACGTATTTCGCGACTCGCGAAAACGCGCCCATGGGTACGTTTTCGTCATGAGACCAGGTTGTATTTAAATATTACAATGACATTAATTTATTTAACGTAACTAGTCCCGAAATTGACCTTTCACATAGACCCGCCTCCCTTTAGTTACTGTTGCTTTTTTGTTGACAAGCCATGCTGCTCTCACACCACACATAATGTTCTCACAGAATGAAATACATCGTGGAGCAAAGAGGTTACTTTTGGTATGAAACAAAGTCTCAGCTATCAAATTTTGTAATTTTTTTTAAAGAAACTCAAACAATAAATACCGTTTTGTGGCTCATTACTGTGTTGTGACAGATCACTGTCTCAGTTCAAGCGGCACGTGAACCGATCATCTCTTGCTACTTGTAATAAACATGAAATAACATCAGTTCACACCGTTTTTTAAGTTCACCAGTGTAAATTTATTAACTCTCCTGTATGGTTTGTTTGTTAGACAAACTCAGTGTCATGTTCGGTCAGATGGTCTGTCAATCAAACTTTCGGCGAAGGGTGAATTTCATGTCGGTGAATAAATACATAGAATTACATAAAATGCTCGTCCGACTTAATGGTCTGCTGGTAGAACTTTTTCTGAAGCGTTTCAGAGAGGTTTTAATCTGGGTTCTAATCCACCGTCGTATAGTACCCCCCCCCCCCCCCCCCTTAAAACCGGTGTTAAGTGATAAAGCGCTCTTCTGTGTGGACTGTGCACAAGTGCCAAGAGAGCACAGTCGCATGCCACTGATAACAGTGGCAACATCAACAAATGCTCAGCATGATTTCAAAAACAACACATTCCAACGCCAGATCACTTCTTATTTAACAAACGAATGAAATTAATGCTTTGCTAGTCAAGTCAACTGGAGATATTTCATGTGTATTAGGTACATCCATGGCGCAAGATGTTTCAAAAAGTGGTAGGGACAATATCGACCCTGGTGAAAAGTAATTCTCTTTGGACAGTGATTTTTGTTATCTAGCTCATAAAAAAAAAAAAAAAAAACATAAAAGTTTCTACTCATACACTATATTCTAAGTCTTCTGACTTAGTATATAAATTTTATCATTTTTAATTTACTGGAAAGTTTTATTTTTTCACTAATATATTTGTGTTGTTGTTAAGAAAGTTGTTGTTTTAAGAAGCCAAAGATGAAATACTGTTTTTCATTTTCAGCAACTGTTCCTGGAAAAGGAAAAATTAACTTTGTGCTGTGTGGAAGTGACACAAAACTCAAGACCTCAGTGTCCAAAATGTTACGAGGGAAAACAATAAAAGAATCTTCATCCACACGTCAGAGAGAGTCTAGTTTAGTGTGTGTGAAGAAAGAGGTGAACATACATGGACGGCACCTCACTGTGGTGGAGCTTCCAGCTCTCACTCGGCTCTCAGAAGAGGAAGTGATAAACCAGACTCTCCAGTGTGTATCTCTCTGTGATTCTGGAGTTCATAGTTTCTTCCATATTATTCCTGTTGGTCCACTTACTGACGGAGACAAAACAGAAATGGAGAGGATCCATAAGATATTTTACTCCAAAGACCACTTCTCTGTGCTTTTCACAGCAGATCTCATTGTTGACCAAAATGTGACAGATTTTGTGACATCCGAAGAATATAAGAGGATTGTCGATCTTTATGGGTGTTGGAACAAGGTGATAGGATTGAAGGAACATAGAGGAACACAGATCTATGACCTGTTGGAATGTATAGAGAACTTTAAAAAGGAACCATATTCACTCCAGATGTACATAAAAGCTCAAGAAAACAGAGTCAGGGATGAACTAGAGGAAAAACTGAGTGAAATGAAGAGTACAATCAAAGAGTTACAGCAGAAGATTCAAGAGGGTGAGTGGACTTTTAAAAAAATACTTCAAAACTTTTGTGTGTTTTGAAATGGTTTTCTTTACTACCATTTTATCCTCAGACAATTTCCCAGAACATCATGACTACACTCTAAAAAATGCTGGGTTAAAAACAACCCAAGTTGGGTTGAAAATGGACAAACCCAGCGATTGGGTTGTTTTAACCCAGCGGTTGGGTTAAATGTTTGCCCAACCTGCTGGGTAGTTTTATTTAAACCAACTATTGTTTAAAAATTGCTATATGACTAGCTTAAAATGAACCCAAAATAGTTGGGAAATTAAAAACCAGATGCAATTAGAGACAACAATAATAGACAAAAGGTGAATGTTTATCAATAAGCTTTAATATTTTATTAATATAAATTTAATAGTTTAATAGTTTATTCATATAAATGTATTAATAAGCAATTTAATAAATGTTTATTGTTTAATAATTATTCATTGAACATTAATAAAATGTTAATTTCCATTTTATTTTGGATAATTTTAATTAAGCAATAAAGTAATTTTTAAACAATAGTTGAGTTAAATAAAACTACCCAGCAGGATAGGGAAACATTTAACCCTACCGCTGGGTTAAAACAACCCAATTGCTGGGTTTGTCCATTTTCAACCCAACTTGGGTTGCTTTTAACCCAGCATTTTTTAGAGTGTACACTCCTGTTTTTTTTTAAACCTAATTTTAAAGTTGACGTCAACTCCAGTTATCCCAGTTATCACTAAATCTGACTAATACGAAAACATAAATAGTTTTTTATTTAGAAAAGTTCTCTTTGAGAATTTCTACAATAAAATGATTATGCAATCCATCTATGTTTTCATTTTTTACATTTCCATTACTTTTTTATTATGTTATGTATGATTATAATTCAAACATATGTGCCTCATTCATTGCAATGTGGTGAAGAATGTAATTTGACTAAAGTTATTTGCTAAGCTTATTGTTAGTTTATTATCTATCTAATGTCTATTATGCCTATTGCTGTTTTCAGATGATGAAGATGAATCAACAGATTCAGGCTCTTTAAGGATAGTGATGATTGGAAAGACTGGAAATGGAAAAAGTGAAACAGGAAACACCATCCTCAATAGAAAAGAGTTTCACACTGAAGCCAGTTCAGATTCTGTGACGACTCTCTGTATGAAAGGAGTTGGTGAAGTTCAGGGTAAAGCAGTAGCTGTTGTTGATACTCCAGGTCTGTTTGATACCACACTGTCCAATGAACAAGTGCAGGAAGAAATTGTGAAATGTGTTTCACTGTCAGCACCTGGACCCCATGTCTTCATTGTTGTCTTGAAAGTGGGAAGATTCACAAAGGAGGAGAAAGACACTGTGGATCTGATAAAGGGGATTTTTGGACCAAATGCTGCACAGTTCAGCATTGTTCTCTTCACAAGAGGAGATGACCTGGAAAAACAAACAATAGAACAATATGTAGAGAAAAGTAAAAATGCAGATCTCAAGAAATTGATCAGAGACTGTGGAAACAGGTTTTTGGTTTTTAATAACAGAGAAAAGGATGATCGCACACAAGTTACTCAGCTTTTTAAGATTATAGAAGAAGTGAAAAAATCTAATAAGGGGCAGTATTTCACAAACAGCATGTTTGAAGAAGCAGAGATGTCCATTAAAAAGAGAGTGGAGGAAATACTGAAAGAAAAAGAGAGAGAAATCCAGGCAAAGTATCACACAGAAATGGAAAGCATGATGGAGAGACTAGAGAAAGAGAAAAGAGAAGCAGATGAGGAAAAAATGAAAATGGAGGCTCAGTTCAGAGAAAAAGAGGAGACTCTCAAAAAAGAGTTTGATGAAAAAGAAAAAAAAGAACAGAACAGACAAGAGGAAGAGAACAAGAGGAGTTTAGAAGAAGAAAAACAACAAAAACATGAATATGACCAAAAAATTGAAGTGATGCAGAGAGAGATGGAAAATCAGAGATCACTCTATGAAAAACAACAAAAAGAAAAAGAAGAGCAGGATAAAAAGAGAGAAGAGAAATATAAACAAGATCAAAAAAACCTTATAGATGAGCAAAAGCGTGCCATTGAACAATTACAAAGGGAACAAGAAGAGGAAACTGAAAGAAGACATTTGGAGGAACAAGAGAAAATTAGGGACGAAGAGGAAGAGAGACAGAGATGGCAAAGAAAAATAAAAGAGCATGAAAATGACAAAAAAGAGATTCAAGAGAAAATTAAACAGCAACAGAGAGAATGGGAAGAGCGAACGAAAAGACAGATGAGAGAACGAGAGGAAGAGGACAGAAAGCAAAAAGAGAGACATGAAGAACAATTAAGAGAAAAAGAGAAGGAAAGGGAGAAAATAAGAGACAAATTTCAAAGAGAAAGAGATGAAGAAAGACAAAAGTTAGAGGAGGAGAGACAGCAGTGGAAAGATGCAGAGAAAAGAGAGAGAGAGCGAAAAGAGAGAGAATTTGAAGAAATGAAAAAACATTATGAACAGCAGGCACGAGATAGAAAAGAAGATTGGGAGAGAACTAAACGAAACGATGATGAGAGAAGAGAAGAAGAGAGAAATAGATGGAGGAAAACGATAGAATATCTTAAGCAAGAGCAAGAGCAGGAGAACAGCAGAAGAGATGCAGAGGAGAAAGAGAGAAAAGTAAAAGAAAAAAATGAGCATGATAAAATGAAAGAGGAATATGAACAGAAAATTAAGTATATAGAGAAGGAATATGAAGATGAAGCCAGAAAACAAGCAGAGGAATTTAATGAGTTCAGAGAGAATAAAGATCTGCACATTCAAGAGCTCTGTGACAGGCTTAATGATATTCAAAAACAATATAAAGTACTGGATGAACTGTATAGTCACTTCAAAGAAAAAACAAGCATAAAAACTACAGAATTGGAGAAAGAAATTGAACAATTGAAAAAGAAAGGAAAATGTACAATTCAGTAACGCCTTAAAAAAAGCAAGTGTTTTAATGTAGAATGACTCGAATAAGAAATGTTTTAATATAACTATGAAGTCTTTAAACTGCCTTGTAAAATGTAAAATATAGCCTAATTGTTGTCACGGAAACAATAAACATGATCATGTAACATTTTAAAATAGCAACTTTGCTTTTATGTATTTTTTTGTTAAAAAAAAAAAAAAAAAAGCTTTTAATTTGATTGTGTTTTTCTACCAACCAATACTTTGTGTCTCACACTATGTGTACTGGTGCAAAGAAATACAGAGAATTAGCATATAGAGAATTATATTATTGTGCTGTTCAGTGTTTAAATCACATTGTTACATAACTATACTTAATTATTCATTATTTTATATGTGCACAGATGATGTTAAAATAGCACTTTTTAGAGCTTACTGTACTTCACTTTATATGGCGTGCGCTATGGTGTAGGTCAATGGTTCCCAACCACATTCCTGGAGGCCCCCCAACAGTGCACATTTTGCATGTCTCCTTTGCTATAATGAGTGATGACCTGAATCAGGTGTGTTTAAATGAGGAAACCACAGAGGAGGAAACATGCAAAATGTACAGTGTTGGAGGGCCTCCAGGAACATGGTTCAGAACCACTGATGTAGATATAGTAAAGCTAAAATGAAAAAGCTTCAGGTAGATGTAATGATGCATTAAGAATTTTGCTCCCAAGGTGGACAAATGCAAGCCAAGTGTTAGTATTCAGTGATGTTCCTACTTTGCATGCTGTATTAAAGGGATAGTTCACCCAAAAATGAAAATTTGATGTTTATCTGCTTACCCCCAGTGCATCCAAGATTTTCTTTTTCTTCAGTCGATCACAAATTATGATTTTTAACTGCAACCGCTGCCCTCTGTCATGCAAATAATGGCGGTTGATGGGTACTTCATCTATAAGAATGAAGACAAATCCAAATGAAACCCTGCGGCTCGTGACGCCACATTGATGTCCTAAGACACGAAACGATCGGTTTGTGCGAGAAACCGAACAGTATTTATATCATTTTTTTACCTCTAATACACCACTATGTCCAACTCCGTTCAGGACTCCTTTAGTGATGTCTGATCGCGCTCTGTCAACGGCAGTGATGTCTCGCGCATATACTTCAATGAGTGTCAGACATCACTGCCGTTGACAGAGCGCGATCAGACATCACTAAAGGAGTCCTGAACGAAGTTGGACATAGTGGTGTATTAGAGGTAAAAAATGATACTTTTCGGGATCTTTCACAAACCGATCGTTTCGTGTCTTAGGACATTAATGTGTCGTCACGAGCCGCAAGGTTTCATTTGGATTTGTCTAAGCAAGGTTTATTCACTCTTATAGATGAAGTTCCCAATTACTGCTATTATTTGAATGACAGAGGGCAGCGGTTGCAGTTAAAAATCATAATTTGTGATCGACTGAAGAAAAAATGTCACCTACATCTTGGATGCACTGGGGGTAAGCAGATAAACATCAAATTTTCATTTTTGGGTGAACTATCCCTTTAAGGAATTATATGTATAATTTCATGTGTCAATTAAGTGATTCAAGAAATACAATCATAATGGTCATAAACGATCCTAAATTAAGTGATGTAAGGTATTCCTCCTGGTTCTGGAAGCACCGGAATGAAAGTTTGTATGTCTTTTAAATAATGTTTGTTGCATGTTATGTAAGTTTGTATGTTATTCTTTTATTTTATTTGTTTGATATAGACCTAAGGGTCTGGAATAAAGAATGAAATGAAATAAACAGTAAAATGTTTCCTTCAATTTCATTTTTATTAACTCATAATCGTAGTAATTCGTGTATTTTATTAGGTTGTGTACAGGGATTACAATAGCAGTTTTTCCTCAATCATGACATCAAAGTTTTTTTTTTCGTTTTTTTTTTTTCGTTTTTTTTTTTTTCGTTTTTTTTTCTTCATTTTAAGAAACATTTTATTTCGTCGACACATTATTTTATTTGAATTAAAATAATAGGGCGGGACTTGTATTTTCAAGGCACACAATTTCCTAAACGTAATTTCCCTTTTATCTGTTTCCTGTTGCTTGTTGTCAGTGGTGAAGGTTGACAGCAGCAGCCTCCCAGAACTAGTGTTGCCAAATCCTCTGTTTCATCCACCATCGACTAGTTACTGATGTGAGATCGTAAGTGACTTTCCAAGGATTAAATGCGTTCTCATATCCATCTAAATTACACGAACTGTTATAGTAAACTTGCAATATTTCAAAACAACTATAAAATATTTTAATTTGGTTCTCATTCTGACTTAAGTTGTTTGCGGCGATTTAATCGAAAAGATCTGGCAACCTTCGGCCACAGCACAGAGGCAAATGCGGACTGCTTAGCTAGTGTGCTAGCAGCATACATGTGGAGGGGATCACATCCCAAACTCTGCCCAAATTCCCCTTCAGACTGCCAAATACCGCCAACTGCCCCAGTATCCCTCACAACAAACGTGTTTTCTTCAACATGAAAGGGTGAGTAAACAGCTAAGAAGAGTCTTTTCATTTCAAGTAAAGTTTTCCCCTCTCTATTCTCTCTTTTTTCCAGTAGGGGGGCAGTAGAGTTGGTCTAATGCTAGCTGCTAGCTCTCTGCGCGCTTAATGTGGAGGAGAAACATTTGCGCCGCATTTTCACACCCAGACTTTAGTCATTGCCTTGCCTTTTTTTCACCAGCTGCCCGAAAACGCCTTAAAATCCCTTATATAATCCAGCGTCAGTTTAAACCAAATGCCAGTACAAATGGCACGACTTAAGTCCGTGCCAAACTGGATCGTGTGTCGAATCTAAATCCGAAAATGTTGAGTCAGTCTTCAAGTTGCTATCTTGGTTAGCCAGCCACGCTTTTATTCCTCTGAAATGAGCTTTCATATATCCTGAGGCCGTTAGTTTGGCATTAAAGCTTGTTGCTGTCATGTTGATTTTCCATATTTGTGAAAATTTTGAATTAAAAACTGAGATGTGACACACGTGATGAAGTGAGCTTAGCCGCATAGCATATCCTCTTTGAAAATGACAGAACAAGTTTATAGGGATTTAAGATACTTTATGAAGATCGTTACTTGAAGTTTTATATATAAATATAATATATAATGTTCGTTCTCTTAGTTTCACTAAAATGATTATGCGTTGATCATGTGTAAAGCTAAAGAAAAATAAGCCATATTGCCTTTTTATTCTCTTTAAATATTATTCATCTTAAGTGTTATCATTTTTTAAGTTGTACATCATCAACACAGTGGTACCCAACCCTGTTCTTGGAGGGCCTCCAACAGCACACACATGTCTGACACACCCATTACAGGTCTCTGCTATGGAGCTGATGTGAATCAGGTGTGGTGGGTGACCATTGCTATAACAGTCTAGAAGATTTGTATGAACTGTCATTCTTGCTTCAAGACAAAATGGGAGACTTTATCTTCACTTGTTTTTTACAATGCACTTTGATGTGATTTTTGAGTGTTTTGTTATGTGATAGTAATGGTCATCCACCAGTATGAGATGACAAGAGAAAAAATGGACACTAAATATGTATTAACATATTTAGTGTCCGTGTTTTTCTCCTGTCACCTCATACTGCTCGTTCAAGTAGCAGTGATAAGCATGTGACCAGCAGCTGTTGTTGGTGCTGGGCTTCAGCATGTTGCCCTCCTATAAATACCTGCTTTATACACTGCTAGTTTACTGTCATCATACATTGACCCAATACATTTTTGGTGGGTGGTCTAGGTTCGCGACGTGTGAAAAATTGGTAATGTTACAACTGTTATGTGGACCCGGGACTGCCTGTAGGAGAGGGGTCTCAGTTCGGTTATACTGAAACTTGAGACGTGATTTGCATGCACGACTCTTCTGCGCACTTGTTCAGGAAGTTATTCTATACTTTTTTTTTCTGAATAAATTAAAATAAAACAATAAAAACATCATTCGCTTTATCATATTTTGAGATTTGCTGAAGATTACATTTAATGCTATTACTTGACAGATAATAAATTCTAAATGTACTGTAATAATAGGGAAAATGATATATACATAACCACTATTTTATTTATATATATATATATATATATATATATATATATATATATATATATATATATATATATATATATATATATATATATATATATATATATATATATATATATATATATATATATATATATATATATATATATATATATATATATATATATATATATATATATATATATATATATATATATATTATGGTATGTATATATATATATATATATATATATATATATATATATATATATATATATATATATATATATATATATATATGGTATGTATGTGTGTGTGTATATATGTATGTGTGTGTGTATAATATAATAATATAATATATATATATATCTGATATCAACTGATATGGTACCAATATTATGTGCATTTCCTAATAGTAAAAGCCTCTTGACATGTAGAGAGTTGGAGATTGTTTTTCAGTGTACAGCTAGTTGACCATTCTGCTTTTGTTCTAGTAGCCGGATCGAGTTGGGGGATGTTACACCCCACAACATTAAACAGTTGAAGCGACTGAACCAAGTGATCTTCCCTGTCAGCTACAACGACAAGTTCTACAAAGATGTTCTTGAAGTAGGAGAGCTCGCCAAGCTAGGTAAGAAACAAAGCTTCTGTGACTTCCTAATGATGCATTTGTCATAAACTTTAGAATGGTAGAAGTTTTGGAAGAAGTTTCTTTTGCTCACCAAGAATGTATTTATTTAATCAAAATTCAATAAAACAGTATTATTGTGAAATTAAATATTAATTTAAAATAACACTTTTATATCTGAATATATTTTAAAATGTCATTATTCCTGTGATGGCAAAGCTGAATTTTCAGCATCATTACTCCAGTCTTCATTGTCACATGATCAGAAATCATTCTAATATGTTGATTTGCTGCTAAAGAAATAATAATAATAATAATAGTCTTTAAATGCAAGATATTTAAAGTGTACCTAAAGTGCAATAGTTCCACTTTAGCACAATCAAATATACTTTAGTTGGACCTCAACACTACTTCTGCACAATTAAAGTGCATTAAAGGGTTAGTTCACCCAAAAATGAAAATTCTGTCATTTATTACTCACTCTTATGCCGTTCCACACCCATAAGACCTTCGTTAATCTTTGGAACACAAATTAAGATATTTTAGTTGAAATCCGATGGCTCTGTGAGGCCTTCGTAGGGAGCAATGACACTTCCTCTCTCAAGATCCATAAAGGTACTAAAAACATTTAAATCGGTTCATCCGAATCATGATTCGATACACTGATTCATTTATGCGCCGAATCTTCCTGAATCTTCCTCGTCGCTTTATAATATTAATATTGAACCACTGTACTCACATGAACTGATGTTCATGTGAGTACAGTGAGTATTCACATGAATACCCACTGTATTCATGGGTATTTTTATTAAGTACATAAATATGTAAATGTATTAGTAGTATACTTTTAATTAACGTATTTTAAATACATTTTAGTATATTTATTTTTCACTTGGGTTTACTGACACTTTTGATCAATTTAATGTATTTTTGAAGAATAAAAGTATTATTTTGTAATTAACTCTAATCTTTTTTGACTCAAACTTTTAAACTGTAGTGTAAATGCATTCCAGTTAACCATTTGACCCTTTTACAGCATATTTCAATGACATCGCAGTTGGTGCTGTGTGCTGTAGAGTGGATCACTCTCAGAATCAGAAGCGACTCTACATCATGACACTGGGTTGTCTAGCACCTTACCGCAGACTTGGCATAGGTAAGATCACTTTTCTGACCCTTTTTATCTGCTTGTGTGTCCTCATTTATTTCAAAGGGCAGTCAGGGGTCAGATTCCCTGGGACTGAATTCATGATTGCATAATCAGATTATTGTCTTTGAGCGATGCCTGACATGAAGACTTGTATAATCCACTAGAACAGTGATGTTTGAATTTCATTATTTGCAAATTTTTCAGTTAATGATATTTATCTTGCCATGTTTGTTTGAAGGAACAAAAATGCTGAACCATGTGTTGAACATTTGTGAGAAGGATGGCACTTTTGACAACATTTACCTGTGAGTCTGAAGACAGTCTTGTGCTTTATTTGTTGTGAAACATCCATCTGTGTCTCATTCATATAATGTTTAGTGTAGTAACTATGTAAACTGCAAAATGAATCTCTGAATATTTAAGGAGTCTTCTATATGCTAAAGTAACACTGTTTCGGTTTCTCTTTCATGTCTCCACAGTCACGTGCAGATCAGCAATGAGTCTGCAATTGACTTCTACCAGAAATTTGGCTTTGAGATCATTGAGACAAAAAAGAACTATTACAAGAGGATAGAGCCAGCAGATGCCCACGTTCTTCAGAAAAGCCTGCGCAGCCCATGTGCGCCCCCAGCAGGAGAGCTGCAGAAAGCCGACTAGGGGTTGAAGCGCAACACCAGATTGGTTTCTTCCCCAAATGGAACTGTAACAGACGCCCCAGGGTTGACACACTCACCACTTTCTTCAGAGGACATTTTAGACAGAAAAAGTCAATGACGTATTTGCTGCATTTATTGTGCAAAAACTTTAGTCCCCCCTTAATTGTTTTTTTTTTTTTTTTTCTTTCATTTTTTTTTCCATTTCATCATTTAGAGAGTTGAAATTACATGGAGGTTTTCAAGCAGAATCCATAATTGCTCCAAAAGCTGCTGACTTCTTATTGATCTGACATGGTGAAGGTTGTTTTCAAAGCATACTGTTTGCATTTGTTTTAGGTTTAAGGTAAGGGGACATCGCTTTGCTTGGACAAAACAATAGAACAAAAGAGGTAAAGTCTTTTTAAAATATGACTCGAGACGCCCCAGCTGGCAACCTTGGAGTGATTGTTTGAATCATCTTAGGGGCACTTGGAATTCGCAGAACTCCATCACCCCGCCATCTGAGCCCTCGGACACGCGGCAAGGGAATCTGCTGGTAGCTGAGACCTCCTGTTTCACCATACAGGCAATATGCAATGTTGGAGGGTTGCATGTAATGCAATGTCTC
This sequence comes from Chanodichthys erythropterus, assembly GCF_024489055.1. Taxonomy (NCBI): domain Eukaryota; kingdom Metazoa; phylum Chordata; class Actinopteri; order Cypriniformes; family Xenocyprididae; genus Chanodichthys; species Chanodichthys erythropterus. Next base: position 7,837,892 of record NC_090243.1, read on the forward strand.
CTTGTGATGTCAGCCGCCTCAGTCTGTGTTGAGGCTAACCCAATGAGGAAATGGAGCGTAGAGCCCCCTCGAACAAGAGAGTGGTACAACTGTTTTAGTATGGCGGAGGTTAAGGGGAGTAAACTCCAGTTGTTTGTGAATGTTTTGTTTTTCAGCCCATTATTTAATATCCCCATCTTTTTTTCTTTCTTTTTTTTTTTTTTTTAATTTGTGGATTGAGTCTGGGCTTTTTCTGGGGTTTGCAGTAATGCTGCTGGTGAGATGTTAAGGCTTCAGATAGCAAGATATGGCTTTTTATGGGCCTTTGCGGTTGCGTTGTTTATGGTGGATGTGGTTCTCTAATAATTTTTAAGTTGGAGTTTAGTAGGGTTTTTTTCCTTATGTGAAAGAAGTTTCAATTTCCCCCACCCATTACCTGCCTGACTGTTTCTAAATTTGAATCCTAGCCTCACTTGTTAACGCAGCACAAATAAATCCTCCCACAATGCAACAGTTACATTTCAGTGATGTTCACTGACCACCACCTATTTCACATATACAATGTGGGAGTGTAAATGGTTAGTTCTACGAGTTATTGTATAGGACTTACAGAACCAGATCCCAGGAAAAGCCTTGACTCAGTGCATGCCAAGGGAGACATGCCCTCTCCATTGTAGTAAAAGCATGTTTTTTGTTCCTCCTTTATTTGGAAAATTTTATCTTTTTCTGGAGCTCTATATTGTATGACTTTTAAACCTCTAAATAAAAAATACTATTTGCATTATTTTTCGTTTTTCCTTATTTTGGTGGACAGTTGGACAATGTTATTCGGTACGCAATATTTAATTTAAAAAAATACTTTTTACTTTTTTTTTTTTTTTTCAAGCCTTTTTTTTTACTTTATATATTTTATTTTACGAGGGTTACAAAGTCCACAAGACTGGGAACACTAACAACAAACACGTCTCCTGCGTTGTGTGCGTTTTCCGATGACCTCATCAACAATAACGCCCCTTCAGCACGGATTCGTGCTCTGATTGGATGCCATCTCTTTCGTCTTCACTGTGATTGGACAAAACGGAAATCCCGCCTCACTGTTTTGTGACTGGCAGTTTTATGCTAGGTCAGAGATGGAGTAAATTGTTCAGGATCAACAAAGTTTTGACGGGGATATCGTCAGCTCTAGGGATGGACAAGCAATCGGTAGGTCCTTGACAGATGACAGAACTGCTAACATGTTGTGTTAAAGAGATTAGTGATGCAGTTAGTAATCGAAAACCATGGTGATGTGTTAGCTGTCGTGTTAGCTTACTGCCAGTTAACCACTCAAGCCATCTTTGTACCTTAAGGGCATACAAAAGGAGACGCTTAAAAGAGTTGTACCGTAATGTGTGTACAGTCAGCTATATTTTCATCAGTCTGTGTTGTATTTATTTTATCTACTCAGGCTCAGAGCTCAATAGAGATTTTTTTTAGGTTTCAAAGCTAACAAGCTAAGTCTGTTAGCAAAGTGTTAAAGAGCTTCACATGCTAGTGGTGACAGGCGAGTTAAACTGGCTTTTTTGTACTGTATTTATATGCATTGGAATTTAGATTTAATAAACAAGCTGCAATCTGTAGTTAATGTCTGTATTGCTAACCTCTGGCATGACAGTCAGATTCCTCCTTACTGCTTTGATGACTTGCAAGTAAATACAATGTCCATTTCATTTTACCTTAATGCATCAAACCTTTCTACACGTCAAAACTAAGTGTCAGTTAAACTCTGTATATAATATGAAGTAATACATATATAATATGAAGACAAGAAGTTTAATGACACTGCCTCACAATCCTGTAATAGTGTTTGATGTAAAGTTATGTCATAATTCAGCATTAATAGCAGTTATTTTTCCTTTTCTTTACTGCAGTTTTTTATGGAGCATAGAGGTGCCTGGATCTATGGTCTCCAACATTGTTGAGCTCACACACATGATAGCTGCATGCTTAGTGCTGGAAGGTAGTATTGCATTTACCTCCAACCACAGCATATGCCCTGACATTATACTATGAGTTTCATTCTTCTCAAATTTTGTTCATGTGTTTTGGTATTAACAGGCTGTACAGTGTGCCAGGATGCCGGAGATAGTACAGAATCAAACAAATAACCCAAAACCGCCACGGTACTGATCAACTCCTGCTTAAAGCCTAGTATATATAGAATATTATAGTATTTCTGACTGAACCCAATTGTTCTTTCATTAAATTGATCAATTTTGGACTATGTTTTGTAGGTGACACTTTAAAATAAGGTTCTATATTTTAAGATCTGTTAATGCCGTAGGCTACCATGAACAATACTTTATAACATTCATTATTCTAGATTGATATTATTTCTGTGTAAATTTATATTAGTAAATGCATTACGAATGAACAGTGAACAAATGTATACATTAACATCAACCTAGATTAATAAATACTGTAATAAAAGTTGCTGTTTATTGTTAGTTCATGATACCTAATGCATTAACAAATTGACCCTTATTGGAAAGTATTACCATTTTATGTTTAACATACTAGGTATAAGTGTGATGATGTGTACTTCACTTATGGGTTCAAGATGTTTTACTATTTAATCATTTTCTGTGCAATGTTAGGCGGAAGAAAAACAAAGAGATCCATAATGCAGGTGAGAAAGTATTATGGTAAAAAGTATGAGTGTGAGTAACTGTTTTCAGTCTTTTTTTATATATAATATTTTTATAAGTAATATTTTTGTATGCTATTCCTTATTTCCTTTATGCATCAGTGGAAAGACATCGTAAAGAGAAAATCAATGCTGGTATAAATCGTATTGGAGAGCTTTTGCCTTGCTCTCAGGCCTTGAAACAGGTAAACGTGTGATAAAAGTATAAACTAAGCACAGTTTTAAAAGCGGTGTTTTATTATTGTTCCTATAGAGTTCTCAGTCTGTAATGTTTTGCTTTTCCTTATAGAGTAAAAATATGATTCTGGGAGAGGCTTTTCGTTACATCACTGATCTAAAGCGACAAAATGATGAAATGCTGCTTAATGGAGGAGACAAAGTCCAAGGTGAGCCATGACCTCATTACAAAATTTAATTGTATAAATTGCATGCATTTACATGTGATGCATTAACATTTTACTTATTCCTTTTGGGACATGGCTTAATTAAGTATTGAATTGATTTTCTGCCAATGCATTCTTTGTAAGCTTATATGCAGTCATTCATTTTCACATCTATGTTAAATATTTCTCTGCAGCGGAGGAGATAAAGCGCTTACGGCACCAGCTGGAGGACCTACGCAAGGAAAGCGCTCATTATATTGAGCTCCTTAAAGCTAATGGCATTAATTTCCTCGATGACCCCACTATACACTGGAAAGGGAAGCAGCGCTGTGCAAAAGTAGCCAAAGTCACTCCAACGCACTTAATGTCAAAGGGAATAATCGTCTACTCCAATGGCAACAACTCCTGTCCCACAAGCAAAATCTCCATTCCACAAAATCCAGTTTCTCATCTTGATAAACAACCGGCAAATGCTGTAACAGTCCAACCATCATGTGATATTACATTAGGCACGGGCCAGACTGTTGGTATTATGAATGGAGCACCAGTCAACAAAGTTGTAGTCTCCTCTGCATCTTCCCATATACCTGTAGCAACTCTTATTCCTGCTGTATCCAAGTCATGTCTTACCGTTGTGGAACAGTATTCTCCTCTGGCACCTACTACTCCATTAAACCCTCCAATGAATTATATTACTGTTCAAGGTTTATGTCCCCAGCCCGCTGTCAGCACCCCACTCCCTCCACAACTTCAACCAGATAACCCAACCCCCAGTCTCACTTCTACTACCTGTCCAGCCACGCCTCTCAGACTTCAGCATATGCTTAACCTATCTTCTCTGCCTCAAGTTGTGATCAGTAACTCTGTGGTTCCTGTTGCTGCAGCCCCCACTATGCTCTCACAGAACTCTGAAATCCAGTCTGTTAGCACTATATTACCAGCAAGCTCTACCCTTCTTAGAACCAGTCCAACTAGTAGCACACAGACTACATGGACAACACTACAACTTGCAGGAAATACAGTGCAACCTGTCTCCCAGGCACTCATCACAGATGGTGCCTGCATTTCACATAACCCTCAGCAACTTTCTGTGTGTTCAGTGGGGACAAAACACATTGAGGAGCCACCTTCTATCCATTTGCAACCTCATGCTCCTGTTCAACTGCAAGCCCCAACAACATCATGCATTCCAGTTCAGCCGTCTGGGCCAAGACCTCCTCAGATATATTCAGCAGTTGTGCCATGCCCTCAGACAGCCATAGCACAACAGTCTTCAGTTTTATCTGTGCCAGCCATTGTATCTCAAGCCGTAGTGGTCCATCAGCCATCTGTTGAAACACAGACAGCACAGTTGACCCATCCACAATCATCTGTTCGGGCGCAACCTGCATTATTACCAAAACCTCAACTCGGCTCCACTCTAATGACCACCTGCAACCCCACCCTACAACCTAAAACTGCAGTTCAGCCTGCTCTGCCATGCCAGCCTCATTCCCAACCTACAGTGGTGCCCCAAGCACAGTCTGCCGTTGTGCCTCAACTGCATCTCAGTGTGGTGCCTCAAGCTCAGCCAATCATAAATCCACCAATTCAGCCTGCCCTTGTGCCTCAACCACAAGCTGCCACACTGCCAGTGTTACAGACGATGCAGTTATTGCAGGTGAATTCTGATGAAACACCAGTTGCTGTGACCTCCTCTCCTCCAAGTAACTCACATGTTGTTATTCTGCAACAGGGAAGCTCATGTTCAGCACCACAGGTTCTCAGAGAAGATGTCAATAGTCAGGCACCCTGCCAGCACATTGTCATAATTCAGGCACCTACTTTGACACCTGCACCACAGAGTCATCACACTGCCATTGTGTCAGCTGCAACCCCGACTTTATCCTGTCAAACGACCACTTCGAACCCTACCTGTACAGCTAGCATGCAGGCTGCTGGGACAAAGCAGTTGGTACATATTCTTCCACGTCCCTCAACCCAATTGCAAACACAAGCACCTCAGACTATCACTGTGAATGGACAAGTGTATGTTTTGCAGCCTGCAAAGTCACCAGATAAGGGAGACTCTCAGTCTGGACAAAGTGTAACTCAGATCCTTCAGCCCACCTGTGAGGAACCCACCGGCAATGTTGCCATGAATTGTTTAGGTGCTCTAACTAGTCTTAGTCAGAGCATTTCAAAGGTCTCAAGTCAAAGCAATGTGCAGATATACACCATTAATCCACCTTCACTCAGTACTGTGCAGCCTCTTCCAACGTGTGGTTCAGAAGTCAGCACTCCTACTGAAACGGTTCTTTCCTCCTCTGTCCCTGTACCATCAACTGCTGCTGGCAGTGCAGTTAAAATTCTCCCAAAGAAAAGTTGTGGGACCTCTGGAAATCAAACCAGACAAAACTCAGTCAGAAGAACCAGACTGGTTAAACGAAAGGAACCTAAACCTGGGCGAAGTTTGCGTAGAATTGCTGTCAAGAGTAAGGCTTTTGTTGCAGATGATACTTGTTCTGAGTTATCCACTGCAGCAACCTGTATTAATTCTGTAAATTCTTTAAATAAAGATACGGTTAGTCATGATGTTAATATGCAGAAGACACCTGCCTCCAATAGTGTTATTTCCACATGCAGTAGTCCTGCAATCATTAGTGTCAGTTCCTCCAGTGAAAAATCAGCAGACAGTTCTGTCACGGCTTCAGTGAGTGGATCCATTGTCAAGTCCCCATTGACTGGTGGAGAAATTTCAAAGACTAAAGCAAAATCTATGGATGATGTCAGCATGCATAACAACGTAACGGTTAGCACTGTCAGTTCAGTAAGTTCCACTCAGGGTAACGTGGCTGTTTCTACAAATTGTGGCAGGTTGAGTAAAGAAATCTTTACTCCAGATATTGGTCCCCAGCTTAACTGTTCAGTGGTTAGTGCTGATCTCTCATCACAATGTAGCTCTGTGGATACTGTTGTAACTTTGTCAGCTGCATCATCAGAAGTTCATGTTAACTCTTCATGCAGTGTGACATTTTGTAGTGAAACTACTGGTCAGAATAAGGTGAGTAGCAATAATATTTGCACCAGTAATGAAGGCAGATTAACAGAATCAAGACCCAATTTTACAGAGAGTTCCACTCCGCTGACCACTGTAACCTCGATCCAAAACAATTCAAAAGTTAAATCTGTTAATTCGCCCCCAGTACCAAGTCATATATCCACACCAAGTCAACCGTTGGGCATCAGTGCTAATTCAGCAGAGAGTGGGCCAACGGTTTCCATCATGCCAAGTCAGGCCATTTCACAAACCCAAGATAAGTCTTCTCAAAGAGAAGAGTTGACCAACTCTCCTCAAATTCAGGCATCATTTAGTGTGCCCTCAACGTCAACTCCTGCCTCAGACAACTCAATGTCAACTCAACCCATTCAGCTTTCAGAAACTTCCAGGATTTCAGACCCATTCAAGTCCCTGAAACGACCATCCTCAATGAATTTGTCAATGACAACCAGTAACCAAGGGAATTGTACAGACTTCAAGCTGCCTGAATCAAATATGAACACACAACCTGGCAAGGATGGACAATCTGATGGTGCCACAGAAAAAGGTGTGACAGGAGTAGGTGCTTTTGCTCCGAAAGAAGCAGTTCCTCCACAACAAGTATGTACATTGGAAAATGATTCTTTTGAGCCTCCACTGGGAGCTAATAGACAGACTGATTCACCTCTGGCAGGAGGTTCAGGCGGGAGAGGGTTTTCTGTTGCATCATTGCTTCCAGCAGGCCATGCCTCTTCAAGTACATTTGGTGCATTCACCTTCACTTCTGAACAGGCAGAATTATTAGCAATGGCTGCAAGAGCCATATTTGAACAGGACAGCCCAGGCAAGAGGGCTGCTGGATGCAGTGTTGACAACCCAACAAGTACTGCTGCCACAGGGTGGGACCTTCCAAAAATGCAGCCAGCTCCTTCTAAGGAGAGTGTGACTGACCAGCTGGTGAAACTGACAAAGCAGGCTGATTTACCCATGTCAAAGCCTTCATCTCAGGTCTCTACTCGAGGTCCTCCAGGTGAGCCTTTAGCTAGTAGCACTACTGGCATCAGACTTCCACAGAGCATAGCTTACTCGCAGTCTCAGCCTAGCTCTGTCACCAGCCTTAATGTTAATAACCTCATCAGACCAAGCTCCAACCAACCTTATCCAGGATCGCCCAATCTTGCACAGCAGGTCTCAGCTCCCTCGTCAGGAGTTGGTGCTATTATGGTGTCTCAGTCTTCCTCACAAAATCCCCCAACCTGTTCTGGCCCTGCTCAGCCTAATGAATATGCACCTTTAAAGAATGTTCTGATGCGAACACATATAGGTGTTGGAATGGTTGAACGTCATCAGAAGGATATGCCAAAACGGTCTGCCCAAGATGACCTTATTCTTCCAAATAAGCGTTCAAAACAGTGCCCAGCAGGGAATGTTAATGTTAATCAGATGCCCTCAAGTACTTCTGCCGTTATGCCAAGGAATCACTCTGATGGTGTTGGGGCTCTGTTTTCTGGTAATACTTTCATGAGCACTGTGCTCCGCCCTGCAGAAGGACCCTGCTCTACTCAGGTGCCAACACATGAACAAACTCAGCCAAGTGTGGTGCACCTGCAACAAGGACACATACAACATAATGCTCCACAGTCTGGGCAGAACTTAGGTGGAAACCCCTACCTCAAACATCATCAACAGCAAGAACAAAGACACCTTTACCAGCTTCAGCATCATCTAACACAAACAGAATCTCAGATCCACAGCATTCATCAGAGGAACCTGCTGCAAGACCAGCATGTGCAAAAAAAGAGAGTGGTGCGTGGTGGGCAGACAGGACCAAATGTTGGTTTGCAGAAGCAGCATCATTTGGAAAAGAGTGGCGTGCAGCATCAGCAACAACAGCCTCCTCCGCAACACCAACAGCAACAGCAGCATCCACAACAATCCCAGCAGCATCAACAACAACAACAGCAGCACCATCAGCAGCAGCAATCACAGCAACAGCAGCAAAAAGCACAACAGATTCAACAGCAACAACAGTCACACCAACAACAGCAGCAGATGCCACCACAGAATTCGCATTCACGTCATCAGCATCTTCAGCAGCAGATTCAGCAGCAGCACTTTGGGGCTAGACAGGACAAAAATTGCGAGGCTCAACAGGCAGGTCAGAGGGCACATCAAAACAATCATTTGGGTCAGCAGGAGCGTCCACCTGGACAGGATCATGGGGCTATGCAAAGACTAATGGGGTCTCGTTCAATGGAGCAGCAGTTGACCTCTCAGGCTAGCAATTCTGTTTCTCGTTCCTCAGATCTTGCTTGCACTTCATCACGTCAGGAACGCCACCGTCTCTCTAGTTACTCAGCAGAGGCTCTGATAGGGAAGACTCCTGCTAATGGTGAACAACGTATGGGTGTGCACCTACAAGCACCTCGAAACAACGCACAGGACCAGTCAGAATTACGAGGCTATGTAGACTCGTCACGTGGTAAAGGTAACATTGCTCATAATTCTCAAAGCAGGCTACCACCTGACCATGCTAATGCCACAGACAACCAAAGAATACCAGATTGTGGACCTTTCAAGTCTTTGGTTAGTGGGCATCAGCTCAGTAACTTTGAAGTGCAAGTGTCTCGAAGTGGTGATATGTCCAGTAAGTCTGTACCTCAAATCCAGAGAGGTCCTCAGCAGCAAACAGGATTCAGAATGGGTGCAGGGCCTACAGGAGATGTGCGTTCACGTGGGACATATTCAGGTCCGCATCCTGTTGCTCAAGGCGTGCACATTGGAGCAGGATTGACAAGAGAACAGGAGGGATGTCATCAGAGCTTTATGCAAAGTCTTTTGGCACCTCATATTCCTGAACAAAATGGGCACCAAAGGACAGCCCAGGGCTGTACCCCAGTGAGTATAGAATACAACTGTGTTCCTGGGACCTCTGCTGGAGAGCTTCAGGCTAAATCTTCAAGCCCTAACTTGCATCCTGCACAGAAAGCTGCTCCCATACGTCTAGGGGACAACAACAAAGGCCATATTTCTCAGGTCAGTGCAAATTTGCATTGTCCACCTGTGAGAACAGGTCCACCTCATCCTCCAACACCACACAGTAGTTCCGACACAGGACGCACTCAAGGCTCAACCAGGTCACTCTCTGTTAGTCAGCGCCCCCATCATATTGGACCAGATCCACAAACCACAAAGATTCGTCCAGGAGATCGACCACGGTCAGGCAACTTGAGATCTGGAAATCCCTTTGAGCCAGAAAGCTCTTTGCCTCTTCCATCAGGTGGAGGAGTGATCCTTGGCCGTACACAAACAGGAAGTGAAGCTAGACGAAGTAGCATTGTGCGTTTCATGGCAGATGGTGCACAAGTCAGCAGTGACAACAATTTGGTGTCTGATCGCTGTGCTGTGTCCGATCTCACCCAGAACTTTGGCTTTCCTTTTATTGCTGAAGGAGGAATGAATCCACCACCTCCCATTAATGCCAATGCGTCATTCATCCCACCAGTCACACAGCCCAATGCCTCTCGTACACCAGCCCTCCTTCCTGTGGAACCTCAGAACACTCTGCCTTCATTTTACCCCTCATATTCCCCTGCAGCTCATCCTAGCCTTCCAAGTGATATTCCTTTACAGTATTTCTCTAACCAGATGTTTACAAGTCCAAGCACTGACAAGAGTGGCAGTGCACCACTGAACAATCGCTTTGGTTCTATTCTTTCCCCGCCTCGACCTGTGGGCTTTGCACAGGCCAGCTTCCCGCTTCTCACAGATATGCCAATGCCAATTGCAAACTCTTCGGGCATCACACCTCATTTATCCAACTTCAACCTGACCACTTTGTTCCCTGAAATTGCCACAGCAATGCCTCCAGATGGCTCCTCTATGCCAATGTCACCTTTATTATCTCTTGCCAACACTACTTCCTCAGACTCAAATAAACAGTCTAATCGCCCAGCCCACAACATCAGTCATATCCTGGGACATGATGGAACCTCTGCTGTTTAAGATTACAAAATTAACAAACACTTTTGAGTATTTCTAAGACTTTTATTGCCCTCAACTATGCGTAGATTTTGTATGGGATGGCCATGGTGTAAAGGCTTTTAGTTCCTCAAAGAATAATAAAGCGTGGAATGTTCTCAGGTCCCAAGTCAGGATCACTCTGGAACTATGAGAGGAAAGTAAAATATTGCATTATGTCTGTTAGCCTTTAGTAGGTTTCCTTTGCTTGGGTTTTTTGTTGATAGTTTGGGCTGTCATGGTTCTACATGATGTATAGTCTTTATTTTTCTTTAGAACAGCTCCAGTTGTTTAATAGAAAAATTAATAATGTGTAAGTTCTTTAACTCTGTAGCAACAATAATAAAATGTTACAGCAAAAAAAGGTTATAATTTTGAATTTAATGCTGCAGTAGATATATCTGAGTTGTTTTGTAAAGTATCAGTTGTTTTTAAAATGTTTATAAATATTTTTCCTTCTTTAAAATTCTCCTGCAGAATATCATTCCAGAAGAACTTTCGCTTATTTATGAAAATGGATGTGTGGTCTGTAGATATTTGTAAAAATAAAAAGTTATTAAAGTTTCTATCTAATGTAAGAAGTTGAAATGTTTTTTATTTGTTTCTGACTGACTTTTGTGACTGTCATTGATTTGGAGGGCATAAGGTACTTTTTTCTCCCAGATTGCTTGTTCTTGCATGGTAAATCCACCAGATGTCAGTGCTTTTTAAAGTTTTTGTCATTACCTTTTAGGCTTAAGTACATATTCCTTTCTGTCAGATTTAAACTGCTGCTTTTAAATGCTAGCAAATGCTAAGTTCTGTTCCCAAAAACAAAAGTTTTTCTGCACAGTAAATGTCAAAATTAAAATTTGTCAGTTTATGTAACTACATACTGTGGCTCCAAAAAGACACTCAACATTAAGCTACTTTATGCATTTAGATAATATGATGAAATACACCAGTGGTTATTTTTGTAGTTATTCTACTTTTGTGAGTTTAAAGGGAGCATGACCTTGAGATCAGCTGATTGAAAATAAAAATTGTGATGATTAAAAGTGTTACTGAGTAACAGAAAACCTGATAAAAGTACCTTGTTCTAAGAAAACCTCTGGTTTGGAGTTAAATTTTCTTCCTTAGTTAGCATAAACTGCATTTATTAATCTTAATGTTAATCTCAACTTTTGCTAATTCATTATTAACAAATTCATTGTTCAAGTTCACAGTGCATTAACTAAAGTAATAAATAGTACTGTAACAAATGTACTGCTCATTGTTAGTTTGTTAATCAGTGTTAACAACTGAGATCTTATTTTGTAGTGTTACCTAGATTTTTAATATCTAATGCAATTCGTACATTTTTAATTGTGACTTAGTATCCAAACATTTCTATCGGGTTGAGGTGAGGACTCTGTGCAGGCCAGTCAAGTTCCTCCACACCAAACTCGCTCATCCATGTCTTTAAGGACCTTGCTTTGTGCACTGGTGCGCAGTCATGTTGGAACAGGAAGGGGCCATCCTCCAACTGTTCCCACAAAGTTGGGAGCATGAAATTGTCCAAAATGTCTTTGTATTCTGAAGCATTAAGAGTTCCTTTCACTGGAACTAAGGGGTCAAACCCAACCCCTGAAAAACAACCCCACACCATAATCCCCCCTCCACCAAACTGTACACTTTGCACAATACAGTCAGGCAACCGCCAAACCCAGACTCATCCATCAGATTGCCAGACAGAGAAGTGTGATTTGTCACTCCAGAGAACACGTCTCCAGTGGCGGCGTGCTTTACACCACTGCATCCAACGCTTTGCATTGCACTTGGTGATGTAAGGCTTGGATGCAGCTGAGAATTCACAGAGCTCCTGAGAGTGACCAATTCTTTCAAATGTTTGTAGAAACAGTCTGCATGCCTAGGTGCTTGATTTTATACACCCAACGGCAGGGAAGTGATTGGAACACCTGCATTCAATGATTTGGGGGGTGGGGGGATGAATGATACTTTTGGCAATATAGTGTATATTGAGCTACATATGTCATGATTAATGTTCGCTGCATCTGACTAAAATATGCAATTTGGTATCGCATTACATTGGAAATATAACCATAGAAAAACATGCATCTACACCAACCATGCTCAATGCCTTCAAATATGCTAGTAAAAGACAAAAATGACAACATGAAATATGAATTCTTTAGCTTTATTTACAGGCAATAGTGCTCAATCGATGTAACCATGTAGTTACACACAGAATATGTTGGAGATTGATCGTTTCCTTCATGTTTTATGTTTATAACAGTGGGAAGAAGCTAATACTGATGCAGGAGAACTGCAGGTCTCCAAAAGTAAAAGTACATCTATACAAGCTGACTACATCAAACCAGTTTAGAATATAAAAATCAGCATATTCCAGGTAGGCGTGTTCATTTTAAGAATGTCTCGCATCCAGGCTACTGAAAAAAATAAATACCTACAATATATGGTCTCTTTCTCGTAGTCAATATTACTACACACAGAAAGCATATACTTTGCATATATTTGTTAACACTTTTGTTAATGATGGAAATAGATAAATCTTAGTAACATATATACAAAGCTGTAACACACTGTACCGGCATTCAAAAACCCTTAGTTACAACTGAGGACGCATCTGGAACAAGTTACAATCAAAAAGTTCTTAAACCATTTATTTGTTGTGTGTGTTGAGTGTTTAAGCCTCACAGTAGCATCTACATGCCATAAAGCTATTAAATGGAAACAACATACTGTGCATAAATATGTATGCATATATGGAGTACACATACTAATATTTTTGATGCAAAGTGTTTTTAAACAGTCAATTGTCCCAAAGCACTGCCCGTTACAACATTCTTAATGAATGGATCATAATAATGCCCTAAAAGCATTACATTTCCCACCAGCTGTACTTCAAACATCAAGAGATGCTTGCCAGTAGAAAATCTAGAGCTTATTACTGATACTGTATGTACGGTGTTGAGGTGTCAGGTTGTTCCTATCTCACATGAGGATCATTTATACAGCATACTTATAAAAACGTCCTGGTGGTAACAGACAAACATACCAAAATATGTTTAACATCAGATATAAAAAAAACCTATATATACATTCTAAAAGAAAATGTACTATGTACAAATACATAAATATATAAATATAGCATCTGTTATACAAAAATAAATATTTTCTCTTTCTTCCCCCCTTTTTTTCTACAGTTTCATCCATCTTTTGGGTCATCCCTTGTCCCTTGTCCCTCAAGCTGCTTCATGTTCTGTGTTGTTCCCACTTCCTGTTGCTCTGCATCTTGGAGCAGCCGATTTATGCCCGTATCAACTGTTGTTAACAGGGGCAAGTCTGTGGGAAATAAAATGTATTTAGATTACTCAACTTCATGTTACAATTTTATATTAGGTGTTTTTTCAAATGCTAAATTTGACGTTTGACTATTTTCACCCCTGGCATAATTATCAATTATATGCATTTAACAATTTTTCTATAACAATTTTAAGAAACAGAGTGCTGAACATGTGTAGCTGCAAGGTGAACCGGTCCAGGCCAGATAATATTAGGCCACCTTAATTAATTCTCTCTCATTTTCAAATTGCAGTTACTTTTCACATTGCCTTTATCACAACACAAAATAACTGAACGCACCGGCAGTGACTTCCCCATCTAAATGAACTGCTTCAGTGAGGGAGTGATCGGCCTGCATGGAGTCAGGACTCTGAGATGGATGAGTAGGTCTCGATAATCTGAGAACCTGCAAGGGGGAATCATCAGGCACACAGCATCCCTCTTCAGGACAGCCAGACACCCTAAAAAAAAGAAAAAAAAGACAAAGTTCAAATTTCATGAATAAACCTAAAAGTCCCAGCATAACAGTCACCATGAAACAGCATTTGCAACCCAGTTAAATTCCATAAATGTGACAAACAATCAATGATGAATAAAAATGTAGGACAGGACTTGATTTTCTCAATCAGGAATTTGTCAGATCAAAAGCACCTATTATGCTTTTTTTATTGTTCCTTTCCTTTAGTGTGTAATATTGCCGTTTGTGCATGTAAACAATCTGTAAATTTACAAAGTTTACACCAAAAGGAGTTAATCTCTCCAACAGAAAACACTTGCCACCTCGTTTTGTAGCCATGCCGACTTTGCTGTCACCATGTTACACATTTGGATATCGGCCCGCCCCCAAAGACAGTTTGCTGATTTTGCTTTGTTGAGGAGATCAAACTCTGATATAACAATACGGACGCCATAGTTACCATAGATATAATACGGTTTACAGCTGCTCATGAAGCCTCAGGAGCTAAAATCCAACTATGGTAAGGGCTGTTACATTTCCGACTAAGTGGTGGACCAATCACAAAAGACTGGGGCAGCTGACCAATCAGAGCAGACTGGATTTTTTGGAAAGATGGGTTTTTAAAAGGACCACTGAAGTGCCTTGAAAAGCGCAGCATTATTCAATGTGTTGACGTTATTTCCATTGAAACCGTAAGAAAGGGCGGGACATATTGAACAGCTCCTCCCCTTTTTTAAATAGCCAAAAGAGTTTCATTTATATCACAGCTCGGCCAGAGCTGTTGAGCTCAGTAAAGCTTTAGTTTCCTCCTCCTAATCTCCATATTGCTTTAAAATACAGCATTCTGTGCAGAATTCAAATGTGTCCGATACATTTTGTGGTCTGCGCAGTCTCGCGCATATGATCTACTCTGTGCTGTCGTGTCTCTGGACCGGAGCAGACTGTGTGCACGCTGTGGCGGTTCGCATGGTACTAACGTGAAACCAGACTTCATTTGCCCTAATGTAAAGCAGATTTAAATGGTCTGAATCATTCTATATAGTGCATATACGTGCCATTCACCATTTAGAAAGTAGTAAACGTGTGAACAAGTGACCGATTTTAGCCGCAGCTTCAGTGTCTATTTATAATGTAGGGGGTGGGACGCTTCTAGATTCTAGAAAGCATTTGATTGGTCAGAAAATCTGATGAGAAGCTAAAGTGCAAGGTGATGTCATCAAAACCATTGATCTATATTGGCGGAAGTGACGAGACTAAGTTTTGAAAGCTTATATCTTCTAAATGTGAATTTTGTCATTGTTTTGGAGCACACTAGCTTATAGACATTATCTTATGGCTAACATATCCATACTAAAAGCCAAAAAAAACTTCAATTTTGATTTCATGGTGACTTTAAAGAGATACAATCTAAAACAGAGCATTTCAGGCAGAGGGTTGAAAGAGGTTCTGCAGAAATGTACAGTATGAGACAAATAATAATTGTTTAAAATTTAAATCATTTGAATGTATTGAAGCAGACCCCAAAAAATACAATTATGCACTTATGGGCACTTCAAAAGGGTGTGTTCTATAATACAACAAAGCAACAGTAGAATTCTTACCCGTTACAGTAATTGTGGATATGTGGTTGCGGATTGGGAAGTTTCTGAGGTAACAACGCATCACACTCCAACTCATAGTCAGCATCCTCCTACGAGAGAGGCAAGAGATTAAACACCAATGCAATATAATATCCTTTGCTGGTCTAACACAGCAGGCCGAGAAGTGCTGAATATCACAAAACATTATAGTGCAAACTTACCCGGTGTCCGGGAAGGCGCTGTGTAGTGTGTTTCCCATTGGGAATATATTCTCCTTTAGGAGCGTAGACAGTGTGGGCAGGTGTCAGGTGAGGGTCTACAGGACAAGGCCGACCCAGAGCCAATCCCTGCAGGGGTACCATGGTGTACTGACATGGAGAAACTGTAGCTGCCAACGCTGGAAAGCGCATGTCTAAAGTTTGTTCTGAAATAAAGAAAAATACAAAATTCATCCAGGGTTTATGAAGGTCCTTGTCTTGACTTATCTTTAAATCCCTAATTACGATCTTTGACTTTTAATGTTTCTAAAACTGCACTCACTCTGTTTGGCCCAAACTCTCCACAGACAGATTGGGATGAATGCTACGATGATGAAAACGAATGCTCCGAGTACCACACCCACAATGAGGTAAGGCAGATCACCAGGCCGGGGAACAGGGTTTCCTGGATGGTCGGGTCTGGACGATGATGTCTCTGGAGGTGTGGTCCTCTGGTGAGGGCGAGCTGTAAGTACAGACAGATGTTCACACTTATGATCTGTGTTGTCAGAAGAGATCTTTGTTCTGGAAATTGGCCGATGTGCGGTTCGGAATGCGAGTGCGAGGAAGAGGAAACAAACCTTTAGTTTCTAAAATGACGACATTTCCGAACTCGCTCTCGCCCCCTTCGTTGAAACACTGCATCTTAATGTCGTACGCCGTCTCAGGCTGTAGGTCTGTGATGGAGTGCCAATAACGGTCACCTAAAAAGAGCACCGAACCATTACATTTTATATTCCTTTATTTTTTAATTTCTCAATTAAATATTAAAGGAAGTACGTGACTTACCTTCCACTATGTCCTTTTTATAGTCACTGTCATTGTCACTATCGGTGGGTCGATAGAAGATGTAGAAGCCATAAATGGGAGTGTTATTGACTGGCGTGTACTGCAGAGAGAACAGAAATATTTATTTCAAGGTCCAACAATCTTGTGACAACAAACAGGTTAGATTTCTTGAATTTGACAATGTAAAAGTGTTTACTAAGGAACGCTTACCGTCCATTTCAGGATGATCGTGGTCTCATTGATGGCTTCATTGTAGGTGATGTAGGGCCCGTCGATGGGACGTCGGTTTGGTGCACCACTGCCCACCACTGTGTAGGCTTTAGAGGCAGCGCTTGGTGGACTCTCTCCCAAAACATTAACGGCTAAAACTCTGAACTTGTATGATGTTCCTGCGATGCAATGGAAAGAAAAAGGAGTAAGTCAACTGCTGGGTTTTTAAGATCATGAGGAACATGAGTTCAGTCAACTGTGTCGAACATTCATTGGTTGTGAACTGTCCAATGGCAAACTAATTAGGAAAAGTTACTTGCCAATGCTTTTTTTTCTTATTTTTAAACAAAACTAAGTTGTATATTTAAAAGAGGAGTTAAATTAGCTTTTTGTTACATTTAACTAATATTAAAAGTTAACTAAACAGTTTTAATTGTCAATTTAAAAAGTGATTTATTAACTTGTTTTGTTGTTACATTAAAATATCTTTTAAAACAAATAAATAAACACTTAATAAACTTTTTTTTGTCAATTTTAAAGTAATTAAATATTTTAATGTTACATTTAACTACAATTTTAAGCATTAATTAAAATTTTAAATTTGTATATTTTAAATTTGATTTATTTATTTGCATTTTTTACTTTTGAGTTAATAAAAACAAAATGAAGGATGTAATTTTTCATACAATTATTGATTTAGTGTGACGCTCCTGATTCACCATATTATTTCACTATCGGCATCCGCCACTGAAAACCTGTAATCAACTGAACACTTATGTGAAGATGATATAAATCTCACCTTTTTCTAGGCCTGTTATCTCAACTGAGAGGCGAGAGGGAGGGATATTGTTTACAGCCACCTCCCACTCTCCACTGCCTTTCTTCAATTTCCTGTACTCCACACGGAATGACTGGATGGGGAATCCACGGTTCCCACGAGGGATCCACGTCACATAGGCTGAGGTCTCAGTGGCCATGGAAACAGTGGGTCTGTCTGGAGCTTCTGGCGCTGAAAAAAAGAAAGGAAAAAAAAAAAGATTGTCAATAAAATAACAGTAATTTTAGCATAATTCATTATAATAATAATAATAATAATAATAATAATAATAATATTAATCAGAACAATCAGTGACTGATAAAAATTAAATATTTTCACATTTTTAGCTGTATTTAATGTTACAGTTCCTTAGTACTTTACTGCAGCCTTAAAGAAATACAGCAAGCTTATATTATATTATCATCATAGGGGCAAACGTATACTCACGTGTGAGACGAGGTGGCGTCTCTGGCGTTTTTGGAGGCCCTGTGTGTCCTCCTCTTCGCCCTGCAGACCAAAATTAAAGAGACACTTTAATTCACTACTTCACTCATTTTTCAAACTTCTACTCTGATATTATAAAAAAAAAGAAAAAAAAAGTAATTTGCTGCTCTCTGAATACTTGATTCTAACTGGTAGATCATTCTGAGGTGGAATATTTTTGTATAATGACCGCTAAATTGTAAATGTTCATTATAACTGACTACCTTTTTTAACACAAATTAAACAAACCATTTTAAATATGCATATTTATTTGTCCAAGAAATTTATTCATTTTACGGTTACATTTAATTGACAATTCCTCTTTTTCATACCACTATCTTATGAATACTCAATCCTGATTGGTCAATCATGGCATTCTGAGGTGAAGTATGATTACTAGTGCTACTAAAGTGTATAACTGATTGTTGCTACATTTAACTATCTTTTCAAACGCAAATTAAATTGACATAAATATGCATATTTAAAACTGTTAATCTTAATTATTTTACATTTAACAGCATTTTTAAGCAATAGTTTTAAATATGTCTCTTATTTATTTACATTTTATATATTTTTGTAATTAATAAACTGATAATTGCTCCTGTTGATTCTAAAATCTCTGAAATTCTGATTGGCAAACCATGGCATTAGTTGGTCAAATATTTAGGCATAAAAGTTTTAATTTCAAACCCATATTTTTGCCAGTTTATTTAGTTATAATTTAAGTAGACAAGTAATATGTGGGAGAAAAACGGGTTATTATAGAAAAATAAACGACTAAAGAAGATGCAAAGCCCTCCTCTAAACAAAGGGAACTTGATCTCGAGTATATTTAACATTAGAAAAACAAATGTTCATATGTTGATGCAGAAAGGTAATCTTGAACTAGCTGAATGGCTGTATACATTTGCCTGTTCTAAAAGTCATCATCGCGGGCTGCCCGAGTCCAGCGCAGTTCTTAGCGGCCATCTCCACTTCATAGAGGCTGGCAGGCAGCAGTTTGGTAAGAGTCAGCTTGTTCTGGGAGCCCGAAATGGTGTTAGTGGTCCACTCTCCGGGAGATTCTCCAGCCTGCCAGACAGAAAAGTACACACAATAATTCAGAAGAGTGGAATCACATGACAAACATATTGTAGAGAGAAACAAGGCAGATCACACTGTACAAATGAACTGGGCAGTGTTGTACCTTTCTGTACTTGACGACATACTCCAGCACAGGTGCTCCTCCATCATGACGGGGTTTCCAGGTAAGTTCGTAGTAGTCGGCCTTTCCTGTACGTGGCTGACTAGAGATGATTGGAGCTTCGGCGGGGGAGACTCTGACCTCAGAGCAGTCGAAAGGCAGAACTGCACTGGTGGCCACAGGCTTCACAGGTGGCTGTTCCCGCAGAACTTTATCTGGGCTCATCGGTCGAATCAAGGGCAGCTTACCTGATCGTGAGGGCACTGAAATAAAGAATAATGAATAAAATTAAATAAAAATAAAAAAAACAACAATAATAATAATAATTCCATTTTATTATTTATGTACTTAAATAATATTTTATATTAATACTTCAATATTATTAAATTGGGAGAATTATATTCCATTCACTTTTGTTTATACATTTTAGAATGTTAAATATTAACACTACTATTAATATTATTAGTAGTAGTAGTAAAAAGAAGTGAATTTGACATTTAAGCATTTGACAGATGCTTATATCCAAAGCAACTTATACTGAATTTAAGGTATACTTTCCCTGGGAATCAAATATTATATCAATTATATAGTAAAAATAATAAATAATACTAACTTTTATCATTTTTAATAAAGTGTTTTATACCTGTTGGGACAGTGAGAAGTCTTGTGGCTGCCTGTGAGCTGCCCACACCATTCTCCGCCATGCACTGGTACATGCCATCGTCCTGCGGCCCGACGTGGAGCACACGCAGCACCTGTGAGGTCACCCGATGGCGAGGCGACGGGCTCAGGGGCTGAGCGTTGTGGAGCCACACAACCGTGGGAGTGGGCTTACCCCTCACCTGACAGCTGAAACGCACCGTGTCGCCCCATGCAACGTCTTGCTGCTGCAGCTCGACACGCACCTGGGGAGGCTCTGAAAGACAAAAGAAGGGAATTTTAGAAAGATGAGTGAAAACACGAGAAAGAAAATGCATTTGGATGGTTTAGCAGCACAAAACACAAGCGCTGTTTTTGATGGCATGCTGCTGCAGAGGATTCTGGGATGGACTGGGTTCTCTCACCCTCTCCAAAAACTTGATGGTTGGATGCTAGTGAATCAGCTCAAGCTCATTAGAGCAACAGCAAGAGCGGCTTAATTAATCACAGCTGCCGTGAGACGAGCCCACAAAAACAACCTCATCAATGTCTCAGAAACTCAATCCTTCTCACACACTCTCACACACTCACACACTCACACACTCACACACTCACACACTCACACACTCACACACTCACACACTCACACACTCACACACTCACACACTCACACACTCACACACTCACACACTCACACACTCACACACTCTTTGTTCAGTATGTGGGTTCTTTTAGATGCTTATTATCACATTTATTCACTAAGCCCTCTGGTTCTGATACATGCTTATTACCGTAAAGCAGCGTTAAATGACTGGAAATTGAAATTGTTCCACCACACATAAAATGTTCCATCACTGCCCTGGTTCCTGCTTTTCATACCCCACTACATTTGAACAAATAATCAAATAACCTAAGGGCCACTAGTCAGGTGATGTTCTGCCAGTTGAACAGTTACAACAAAAACAAATGTTTTTTTTGGGGTTTTTTTTTTTTTTTCGAACCATGAATTTTAACAATACACAGTTATTAGAGCAATTATAGTTATTGATCCATGAAAAAAATATTTTAAATGGATGGCAAAAATAAAAAGACTTAAGAATAAAACTGTAACAACATTAATACATTCTGGAAAAATTTCATTGTGATACCCAGTGCATTAACTAATGTTAATCTAATTTAATGTATAAATATGAAGCATAGATATAAACTACATCCAGAAGTGAGTGGTCAGTTTTTTTATTCGTTTTTGTAAAGCAATTAATACTTTTATTCAAATCAAATGTGAATGTAAAAGACATTTATAATGTTAAAAAAGATTTCTTTTCAAATAAATGCCATTCTTTTGAACTTTCTATTTATCAAAAAATCCTGAAAAAAAAAAAAGTATGATGCGCCGTACAAAACACTTGTGGCCCCCTAGTGTAAGATTCTTTCTCTCTAGAAATCATACTCACCAAACACCTGCACGTCGTACAGCACCGTAGCAGAACTCGCAGAGCCAATGCCGTTATCAGCGTTACACACGTAAGTGCCCGAGTCGCTCTCGCTTGCCGCATCAATCAACAAGTTACTAAGTAAGAAGCGTGTGTTGTTATGATTTCGCAAGTCCAGACCGTCCTTAGCCCATGTGACCTGGGGAGTGGGAATGCCGCTGGCCACACACTCTAGCACAAGCCGCTGGCCTTTGTTCACCATAATGGACCGAGATGCAGGTGGATAGATAATACGTGCGGCCTCAGATGTTGAACCTAGACAAGATAATACATGTCAATTGTATGTCAACAAATTTGACAGAATGTGTTCATTTTATGTTTTGTGTCCACTTACGTCGTATTCTAAGACGATCGGTAGAGGTGGAGGTTTTTACTTCCTGGGTGACAGGGTTGTAAGCAGCACATATATAAGGGCCCTCATCGTCTTGTGTAGCATTTGCTATCTGAAGGTTTCCTGATGGCATGATCAGGTAATTCCCTAGGACACGATCAAAGAACCAATGAGTATAGGCTAGTATAAACATTTCTCAACAGAATCTAATTTAAGAATCTAGAACATTCCTTAAGGTCATTTCCTTGAATCTAAGCTGTGATCTTCACCATCATTAAACTGAATATTTGAACAGCTAGAGTAATTGCAAGAAAGACAATCATGCTAACAGGCAGTGCTTTGTTGTGTGGACAAGACCAGACAACACACAAAGACTTGATGAATCTCAACAAGACAAGAGCTGTCAAACACCAAATACCAGAATCAGCTAGTGTGCAGTTCTAAAATGGCAGAAATAATTGAAGTAAATCATATTTGAATTCAAATTATGCGGCTCTGTAGAGCAGAAGTATTCTTATTTCTTACTATAGTATACTATTGAGTTACAGTCAAATGTCTGTGCCTAGCTACCTGAGTACTTCTTAGCTCAGTAGCACGTTGGTAGCTAGTTAGAAACATAAAACTTTAACTTATTTGCTCAGCAAGAAGCAAATGTGTTTTTAGAAATTGAAATAAAAGAGAAAACTGACAGCACAAAGACATTAAAGGATTAGTCCACTTTTCCTGATAATTTACTCACCCTCATGTTATCCAAGATGTTCATGTCTTTCTCTCTTCAGTCAAAAAGAAATTAAGGTTTTTGATGAAAACATTCCAGGATTTTTCTCCTTATAGTGGACTTCAATGGCCTCCAGACGGTTGAAGGTCAAAATTACAGTTTCAGTGCAGCTTCAAAGGGCTTTAAACGATACCAGACGAGGAACAAGGGTCTCATCTAGCGAAACGATCGGTCGTTTTCTAAAAAAAAAAAAAAATACAACTGTATATGCTTTATAAACAAAATACCGCCTTGAACGTACTTCCGCTTTCCGCATTCTTCAAAACGCTTACGCTGTATGTCCTACGCCTTCCCTATTTTACTTAAGGAAAAAATGAAACTAGCGCTGCGTTCGTTCCGTAATTAGAATAGGGAAGGCGTAGGACATACAGCATAAGCGTCTTGAAGAATGCAGAAAGCAGAAGTACGTTCAAGACGATATTTTGGGTTTATAAATCATATACAGTTGTATTTTTCCGAAAATGACCGATCGTTTCGCTAGATAAGACCCTTATTCCTCGTCTGGTATCATAAGGAGAATAATCCTGGAATGTTTTCATCAAAAACCTTCATTTCTTTTCGACTGACGAAAGAAAGACATGAACATCTTGGATGACATGGGGGTGAGTAAATTATCAGGAAAAGTTTATTTAAAAGTGGACTAATCCTTTAATGGCCATTACAGCACCCCTTGTGGCAAAGATGAGAATACTCACCCTTACATTGCTTTGTACATTATAATCTGACATTTCAGAATGAAACTGAGTTTGTCTATCTTTAAGCATCAGCATTTATGCACTTGAAAAGAGCAGTTGTTCTCAATTGTTTAGACTCCAAGGCCTCTCATTGTCGAAGTATAAGACAAAACATGTTTTAAAATATTAAGTGTGCTGAGGCCCACTAGTGGGTCACAGGACCCTTGGTTGAGAACCACTGGCATAGAGTAACTTTCTAGCAAAAAAAACAAAAAACAAAAACACACCTTTAGATGTCTCCAGCCACTCCTGTTTGACACTGTAGCGGACCTGAGCTTTAGGTTGACTCTCAGGCAGATGGCACTCGATCACCGCGGTGTTCCCTTCATCCACCTCAATCTCCTGCTGGTCATCTGGCTCAAAATCTCGCAGTTCTGCATGGAAACACACAAGAATTACCATACAAAGTTTCTCAAACATATAGTATATTTAATAAAATAGGAAAAGCAATGGTAATCTTCAACGTCCAAATGCCGGTTTCAAAGTTGAAAGCCTCTTTGTATTCCATTCAGGAAACTGAGAAGCTTTAGAGTGCATATGCTTAGGACTTTTACTGGGATATCAAATGGGCAGACACCCAATAGCTCTGAAAAACAGAGACAGAAAGTCTAGCTTCCTTAAGCTCAAGTCAGCCCAGGCTAAAATGAGGTCAAAGGCTAAAGGTCACCCATTTCTTGAGTTTCAAGAGAGGAAAAGCAGTTTGGATTGCAATAAAACTGAATAACTCTAAGCGAGTCTGTGTGTCATTCTGTGAAGGGAATATTTTCCAAAGGCAGACAGGGAAAATTGCTCAGCGCTGTCCTGAAAACCCCCGAACTTAATCAAATATCTCCCCAACTGTTCATTATTCCTCTCACAAATCAAATTGTTTCATTGTTCTCCAGAGTTTAGATATATTCCTTGGCGTCTGAAAAGTCTCTAAGTTATGTACAACAGAGCCAAATGATCTGTGAGGTAAAGATTAAAAAAAAGCTTTTTGTTAAGTTTTCCTGGAAGCAAAGCCATACAATGATGGATGAGAAGAGCAGTTAAATAATCAGGATCTGATAAACTCTGACACCAGCTGCATCTGTAATCTGAAAGTAATAATCGCCTGGTTTTTGAAGTGAAATGGTTTTTGAAATCATTTTTTGGGAGATGAGAATTCCAGGATATGAGCAGGGTGGAGAATGTTTTGGGGAAAAACGATCCATTTGCTAAATCAATCAGGGTCTTTTTACAGCCCACCCCTGCCAGCATCTCGCACCGCCCCACACCTCTCCTAAATTCCTCAGTGAACACCTTTAACCCCTCCTCTGACTGACTCCCCCTTCACCTCCCTTTCCTCAAATCATTCCTCCTCCTCCCTTCAGGTGTGTGAGAGGGGATAAAGGGGAGGAAAAAAGAGGGAGAAAACATTTAATAAACATTTTGTTTAAAGTTAATAAAATGTAATAAAAGTAAAAAAGTTTAAGTTTTTAAATTGGAATAATATTTTACATTATTACCATTTGTACTGTATTTTTAATCAAACAAATGCAGCCTTGGTGAGCATAAGAGACTTCTTTCAAAAACATTAAAGAATTTTACCGGCCCCAAACTTTAGAATGGTAATGTATAACAAACATATATCTAATTATTTATTTGTTATGATTATTTTAAAAGGAATAGGTCACTCAAATTTTAATTTCCCATTATTTTTCATTAAAAAGAAAAGTGTTATGCAGCTCTAACCATTCAATAACACTTCATAGGTGCTCTTAAGCTCCAAAAAAGACAAAACAAACAAACACTCCAAAAAGGGCACCATGATTTACCCTAAAAATCTGTGAAAAGGATCATAAAAGTGGTCTATACAAGGTCATGTCCTATATTTCAAATATACTAAAGCCCTACAATAACTTCATGTGAGAACACGGACGCCGCCTAGAGAATTTTTGCCAGCATATAAATACTTCATTTCAGTCTTTTTCCTCACAAACATATCAAATAACATTATAAGACTTGGAATATAGCACACAAGTCGTATGGACTACTTTTATGCTGTGCATGGTGAACAAATGAAAGATCTAATTTGAAAAAGAAAAAAAAACATTTGTTTCACAGTTTTAATTTGTAGTCTGCCACTGTTTTTTTATGTTTCTAATATGTTTGTATTTATATGTGAGGAGGTAAAGGGTGAATGTGTGATTTGTTTGCGTGTGTGCGGTACAGTCTCCTGGAGGCCTGGAGAGCAGGGAAAGCTGGGAGCCGTGCAGAATTAATAGTATTTATAAAATAGATCAGACGAGTTTCCAACTCCACTTGGCAAAGCTTTCATACATGCTGCACGGTTACTTAGCATTCATCATTTTTATGTCTGGGGCCACAGAGCCTGTGTGTACGAGTGCTCGTGTTTATATGACGTTTAAAACTCGTACTGAGATGATACAGTAACTATTGTGTGGAATATAGCTGGCCAGACTACACGTAGCCCTACAGGATGATAAAGAAAAACCGGTTCGCCCAAGAGTTTATCGAGAATTTGTTACGCCATGTATTAAAAACATATGTGAAGAGGTGTGTTTTTTGTGCGAGCGAGAGAGAGGGGGAAAAAAAAGGGAGAGAAAGAGTGCTGAAGGAATGTTTCTTGGCTTGAAGGACACGGGAGGCTCGCTTGTCTTTGGAGGAATTCAAGAGGAGAGTTTGAAATAATGCTCAGGCAGGCAACGGCCTCCCTGGTGGGAGACGCTTCAGACAGGATTCCTACAGAGACGGATACCAGGGAGAGCCAAGCTCTTTCACAGAGCAAAAACAAATGGGCAGAGCTTTGAAATGTGGAGACATGAGACAACTTCAGGCTCGCGATCACACGCAGCGCCCTCCCTGAGGAACCGTCCAGTCCCTGGCAGACTAAGGGAGGA
The DNA here is from genome assembly GCF_024489055.1 of Chanodichthys erythropterus. Lineage (NCBI taxonomy): Eukaryota > Metazoa > Chordata > Actinopteri > Cypriniformes > Xenocyprididae > Chanodichthys > Chanodichthys erythropterus. The sequence goes on from NC_090243.1 coordinate 7,863,957, forward strand.
GGTCTTTATTAAATTAGAGAGAGGGGCCTACGTGGGATCATCAGAGACGAGGGGCCCCGGCTAAGAGCTTGCATCTGCACGCCCCTAGCTCTCGACTCCTAACTCATAGACCTTATCAATTACATCTCACAGATGTACGAGAAGTCAAAGTAAAAAGAAGCTGAAAGTTAGAAAAAACAAATGCGCATTGAGAGGGCTGAAATCCAATGCACCATTAAATGCCATGAGTAGAAATGCAGACAGTTTGAGAGAGCAAAGACAGGGGGGTGAATGATGTAAAGCATGCCTGCTTTGCGAGGTGAAAACGGTGTCAAGAATCTCATGTCGCGTCTCATCTTGACAGAATATCCTGCCTCGACTAGTCCTGCCAAACCTGCGCTCCTCACACCATCACACAAACAAGCATGCATCCGCACATAGTTCTTTAGAATTTCGTATGTGGCACAAATAATAAAAAGCTAGATAAATTTAAAGTTTCAGGATTTTGACAAATCAAGAAATATAAAAAAATTAGCAAGAAATGTAAAATTCTGCATTTGTTATAGGTCACAAATAAAAACAGGCTAATTTGTACAGAGAGTCAGATGTTCTCGCTTCCATTGAAGTTCAAGCTGTTCTTTGGATTGTTCAAGGTTTTATACAAACTTGTGGAGTCAGTAAATGAAAAGAAAGACTTTCTTTCTTCTTTCAGTCAAATACAAAGTTAAAAAAATATTCTGGCTCTTTCAAGACTTATAATGGGAGTGAATAGTAACAGATTTTGAAACCCAAAAAACATCTATCCATCATAAAAGTAATCCAGACAGCTCCAGGGGGTTAATAAAGGTCTTCTAAAGTGAAGCGATGCATTTTTGTAAGAAAAATATCCAGATTTATAACTTTATAGACTATAATCACTAGCTTCTGGTAATATCTGTTTGCACATTCAAAGTTCACTGTTCTACCGAAATCGACTCGTGTACGGAAGCCAATGATTCTAGTTTATAAAGTTATAAATATGGATATCAGAAGGCCTTTATTAACGCTCTGGAGCCGTATGGATTACTTTTATGATGGATGAATGTGCTTTTTTGGGCTTCAAAATCTCAGTTACTATTCACTCCCATTATAAAGCTTGGAATATATCTCCGATTTTGTTTGACTGAAAGAAGAAAGTCGTATACATCTAGGATGGCTTGAAGGGGAGTTCAAAAGTTGGGGTCGGTAGGATTTTATAAATTTTTTTTGAAAGAAGTCTCTTATGCTTACCAGCACTGCATTTATTTGATCAAAAATACAGTAAAAACAGTAATATACAGAAGTAATTTTGAATAACTTTTTTATTTTAATATATTTTCAAATGGAATTAATTCTGTGATGAATTAATAGTTCAAAAGAACAGGATTTACTTGAAAGAGTAATCTTTAGTAACATTATAAATGTATGTACTGTAACTTTTGATCTATTTCGTGCATCCTTGCTGAAAAGTATTTTGATATATGCATGCACAAACTCACATTTATCGCATTATACTAACAAAACTAACTTTTTCTGTCTTTCTTTTTTTGTTCTGTCTCCGTGTAAGAAGACAGAAGCAGTAGAGAACAGGGAGGAGGCCCTTTGCTAATGGGGCCCGTGGTTTCACCCGTACACACACACGCACAGGCATATGGTGGGTCACATTACACCCCCCTTCCCGTGCTCCAACACTGACTAACTTAGGGCAAACACACAAAAAACATACACACACACCAGCAGAAGAGCTTGGCCTGGAGCACAACCACACACTGTAGAGCCCTTTGAGTTCAGCACAGAAAATTTTCAAAGTACCAAGTAACTGTGCGTTTGCAAAAGAGTGTGTACTCACTAGCTGCAGTAACGTTGGCTGGCACGCTAGCACAGGACCCGACGCTGGTGGTGGCCACACACTGGTATCTGCCTACGGTGAGGTTGGTAAGGGAGGGGATGTAGAGAGAACCGGGCCGCACCAGCACTCCCAGCTCCTCATCGCCCCCAGCTGGCAGCTCCCGGCCGTTTAGACGCCAACTGATGTTGACATGGTTAGGCAGGGCGCTGCAGCGCAGGGTCACGCTGCCCCCCAGTTTCTGTACCACAGAAAAAGGCTCCTCGGTGAAGACTGGGACATCATCTAGAAGAGAAAGTGAGGGAGGGTACATAAGTCTGAAGTAGTGAGTTTAGGAATAGGGGTGCAGAGCCAGTGGTTGTTCTGTAATATTTCAGTTATCCAAAACAAACGACGATAATAGGTGCTGGATCTGAGTCCAGCTTGTTCCAGCTCAAATGAAGCCAACTTCATGATGTTTTAGTGGAGCAGAACCAAGGTTTCAGAAACCCACCTCTAACAGCAGCACTATCCTGCAGGCAGCACAGCAGAGCACCCAGGGCACACAGCGCTCGAAACTTCCGCTTTCTTTCCCAGGGTATCCAGTCCAATATCCCAGACATCTTCCATACACTACCCCTGTGAGAAAGAGAAACAGGTTATCAGCTGAAAATGTAGTTAGCGTGACATAAAATTGGGCATATGGAGAATATAGAAGTGAGTCAACAAATACACATTCAAACAAGAATAGACCAAATTCAGAGCATAATCCATTTACAAGTCGAGAAAGCTATGCACTACTTACTTCAAAGGACAGAGCAACTAAAGTAAGCACTTTTCAGGGGAGCACTCTACATGAAGACACACACTACCCATTCAAATGTTTGGGGTCAGCAAGTTTTTTTTTAGTACTTTTATTCAGCAAGGACACATTAAAGATGCAGTGTGTAAATTTAGGATAGGATCTATTGACAGAAATGCAATATAATATACATAACTACGTTTCAGTGGTGTATAAAGACCTTACATAATAACCTGTTATGTTTTTATTACCTTAGAATGAGGCATTTCTATATACATACGCCACGGGTCTCCTTACGATTAGTCACCATTTTGCTCCAGCAGAGATGAAATACAGCAGCCCTAAATGGACAAACTGCTCTACAGAGCGCGTTTCGTCACTATGTTGTTGTTGTTGTTGTTCTTTGTTGGTGGTTTTAGGCCATGTCCACACGAATACGTTTTTGTTTGAAAATGTGTATTTTTCTCTGCGTTTTGGCCTTCCGTCCACACTGAGACGGCGTTTCAAGTCAACGAAAACATAGCTTTTGGAAAATGCTCTCCAAAGCAGATAAATTTGAAAACGCCGTCTTCACGTCGTAGTGTGGACTGTGAAAACGGAGGCTTTTGAATACAATGACGCATTTTTAGTCATATGATGCAGTCATATGACCAATTCAGCAGAGATGCTGAACGACATTGTACAGCAGTTGTTTTGGATGCTCTCCGTTTTGACAGCCTTGTTAAAAATTAATGTCAGTTTGTACACACTGCAGGTTGCGTTTCTTCAAAGAAGCCAGAATGTTTCCTTGCAGTTGTTTTTTAGTGGCGGAAAGTAAATAAACGCCTAGCGGAAATGACGCAGGTCGAAGCTTTACTCATGCGCAGTAGGGGGATGTAAGCGTTTTCATACGTTTTAGTGTGGATGAGCAACTTTAGGAAAACGTTTGAAAATGAAAGTGTTGACGCGGAGCGTTTTTAGACGAAAACTCTGTTTTCAAATATATCCGGATTAGTGTAAGACGTAGCCTTAGAGGCAGCTTGCATCATGACTACAATGAATACGCACAAAGAAGTAGTTGTAGTCGTCGTCTGAAGCAGAGACCATTCTTTGTTAGTAGCCTGTCAAGCAATGAGGTTTCTTCATTCTTCTCTCTACGGTCTGAGACGACGACATCTTTGTCCTGTGTCGGCCACCTTAGCTTCTCTTTGTGCTTTCGAAAGGGAGAGGTGAGCGGTGGACTGAGCAATTAGCAACCTCACCATTAGATGGCACTAAAATTTACACACTGCACCTTTAAATTGATCAAAAGAGATGGTAAACATTTAAAATGTTACAAATAAATGTGATCCTTTTAAACTTTCTATTAAAATAACTCTTAAAAAAAAAAAAAAAAAAAATTATATATATATATATATACACACACCATGGTTTCTTCAAAAATATGAAGCAGCACAACATTGATAAATGTTTCTTAAGCACCAAATCAGCATTTTAGAATGATTTCTAAAGGATCATGTGACACTGAAGACTAATGGCAGAGCTGAATTTTCAGCATCATTACTCCACAGGAATAAATTACATTTTAAAATATATCAAAGATGTAGGTCTTTAACTGAGATTTCAAAGTGTGTACTGTCTCAACTAAAAATATGTAAAGAATAGGAATCTCTTTCAATGTGTTTTAAAATCCTAGGTCAGGTCTTAATGTCTGAATGAATATCACTCAGAATCATGTGATCATTGACTGTAAAATTACTTTCTCAATGTGATGACGGTCTGATTCCATTGCTCACTTCCATTTGGAACAACCCTACGAGTAGAGCCTTCAAGGGTGCAAAAATGGCGTTAATGCAACTCCTGAATCAATCTTTCCAAGTTCTCAGAACTCAAGCTGAAACACACATCCGCTTGAACCCACATGCAGCAGGTCGAACTGTTGAGACGGGTGCCCGGATAAGAAGAGGGGGAAATATGAGCCCCCTCAATCAGGTGTAACCGATACAGGCGGGTTCAAAAGAAAAAGACCTGCACACAAAGAACAATGGTGTGGGGATGATATCATTTGTATTTTCTGGAAATACTGAGAAGTGAAATGTGTTCTCGACAAAGACGCAAACCGAGGGAGAAAGAGAGCAAGTGGAGAAGAGGAGAAAGAGTAATGGTTAGTGTATTAACAGTTAATGCAGGAAAGGGAGCGTTCCTCTCCCTCGGCTCTCATTGCCAAGTTTCCCGAATTCTTTCCTGTCAGGTTAAACTAACAACTTCCCGTCAGGAGGAGGAGGGTGGTCCATTGCTCCCAGACTGCAAATCTCTCCCTCTCTCTCTCTCTCACATACACAAACACACACAACTCTACTCCCATCAATTGTAAGTAATGATTAATGAAGGCTCACAGAAAGATTGAGGGCTCAAACATGGGAGGGAACCACACGATGCAACTCTAGGAAAAAAAAGAAAAAAACTCTACAAAAATAAATGAAGTCTGCGTCTTGGGATTCGGAGTTGTTTTTCTGGAGCTGGTAGGTACATAGCCATTAGCTATTAGCCAAACTCTGCTGACGGAATAGAATGTGTGCCATTTACAGACTTTGGGGTTGGCCCTAAATAAATGTTTTTCCGTTTCCAACACCAGAAATAAACAAGTCATGCTGTCTGCATAATGCTGCAGAGAGATGTTATTTAGTCTGACTGATCTGGAAATGTTGGACTAATCATTTTAATTACCGTATGTGTTAAAACACTGATGGCTTTTGCTGTCCGATACAACATTAGCTTGTTTGTTTCTCATCTCTGAAGTGGAAAGAGCATGATGCCGATTCCAGGCACACCGGGGAACCTCACTGTGTAGCTAAGATCATACTGAACCTAAGCAAACACTCAACAAGCAGGCCAACAACTAGTGTCTACCACATTAAGTGAGCACTCAAGTTCTCCATGTTAAGTTAAAGCTCTGTGATTCATCAGCTTTAATCGGGTCAGTGATCGGCTCATATCACTGCTGGCTTTAATATTACAGCTAACATGAATGATTTACTACAATGTCTGATACTATCTAACTGACTAAGATTTGTAATACTACAACTACATCTATTACTACTACTACTGGAGGTGCAGATGATTGTTTCAGCTGTGTTTTGACCACAGCCGGTGATGGAAGTACAGTCAGTTGCTGAACACCTTGGTGTCGATCATTCAGCCAATGAAACATTGAAAACTTCCAATGGACAAAAAAAACAAAAAAAACAAAAAAACAGACAAAACATCAATAAATTATTAGAACGCATTCCATCGATAAATTATTTTTTTCTGATGGACTGCTCGAAAACAAAGTTCAGATTTGTAATTGCTCTGCCAGTATTTTCACTAGTGCAAAATAAATAAATAAAAGGTATATAGAACATTTTTATATTTGTCAGAGAGAACCTAATATTTAAATGGAAATATTTTTCCTTGCAAATAACTCACTCAAAATGAGGACCATGAATATTATTCTCACAATCTTTGAAAAATCTCATTTAAGTTTTGCCAGATATATAACATTGCCATGACCATATTTTTAAATCCATTGTCAAGTTCTGTTGTGTACCCGAGTATCAGCCAATTAAACACTGAAAATACATCTTTCAACAAACTTCCAGTAAAAAAAAAAATCCTGCAAAATATTAGTAGAAATCTTCAATATTTTTTTTTCTTCTAGACTGGTTATGAAAGTAGAATTTGTAATTGCCCAGCCAATACTTTCACTAGCTAAATAAATTTAAAAAAAATAATAATTTTAGCAACATTTGTTAGAAAGAAATTATTAAATATTAGGTTCTTAAATAATATGTAAAACAATTCTCACAATTGTAAACAAAATCTCATATATGCTGGCCAGATATATAATTTCACCTTAATGGTAATGACACCCTGTGGTAAAAAGAAAAGAAAAAAAAAAGTTTTTTTGCTGTTTGGTGTTTTAAGGTTTAAGACAAACCATGTGCAAATTCATAAGTCAACACTAGGGCTGTCAAACGATTAAATCGCATACAAAATAAAAGTTTGAGTTTGCCTAATATATGTGGGTGTACTGTGTGTAATTATGTATATATAAATACAAACACATCCATGTATATATTTGAGAAATATTTACAAGTATATGTATTTATTTATATTTTTATATAATTTATATTATATATAAATTCCTTTTTTGTACATAAATAACATTTCTCTTAAATATATACATTAATGTGTGTATGTATATATACATATTTACACATATATTATGCAAACTCAAACTTTTATTTTGTTTGCGATTAATCGTGATTAATCGTTTAACAGCCCTAGTCAACACCATTGCTGAGTACTTTCTCCTTAAAACTGCAGTGAGCCAAAGACATTCTCAAAAACGTGATTTGAAATCGCTTTTGTTCGTCACAAACATACGTACTTGTAACCAATCACATCAACTTGCTGGTGGGCTTTAGCATATCATTAACTATGCTCTAAAGCAGAGGAGTCTCAAGAGAGGCCAGGTTATCCTGGTATATTTTTCTGTTGAAATTAAAAAAAAAAAAAATCGAGTACATTTAGCAACATAGCAGGTGAATTATGTACATGATGTATATTACGATGTAATGATGAACTATATGCCTTTCTCCACTGACTTTCTATGATGTCCAAAACGTTTCTAAAGATACTGATTTTTAGAAGGCAGACTGAGATGGTGAACAGAAACATGGTTTGTGTAACATTAGCAACACAAATTTTTAGCTGTTTGATAAAGTAGTCAAGCAAAAGGCTAATCATATTGATTACCGTTATATGTCCGACGTTGTACAGAGTGATACATAAAACATGTTACCATTCTGATATGTCAACTTGTAGATGACCCTGTATAATTCACTCTTTCACTTCTATTGAAACAGTTACTGGTTCAAACATATATGGCTGAATTAAACTATTATTTCCACTTGCCATTGTGCAGCGTTTACTACAATAAAGCTGACCGAGGGGATCAGGTATTTTGGGTTTGTGTGATTGGGTGGAGGCGGGTCTAATTTGCATATTCATGTTTTGCGTGCACTAAATGAAGCAAGGATGTAGAGTTACATTCAAGCTATTTTAAGGCATGAAGATTTTTTTTTTTTTCACAGGAAATTTTTTTTTAAAATGTGTCATTTTGGTGATCAAAGATGAGTTTTAAATGATAAAATTATTGACTACAGGGGGACTTTAACCAAATATCAATCAACAGAATTTGCAAGTACAACCAACTTGAAAACCTGGACCATCCTTATTGATGAGCTCCACTGAATTGTAGAAATTAGACTAGATGCGTGCATAAAATAAAATACTTCATCTACTCAGACTATGAGGCTCTTTGCAGCCAACAAAGCTGTGCTGTCAACAGGAACAGGACAGCTGCCCTATAGGTTTGGAAAAGGCGGCAATAGTCTCTCCTTGGCTGTCAAGCCACCTGTCTCAGGCGTCAGAAGTTATTCCCTTGAACACACACGCTTTATTCAGACACACATGTGCACCCCAGCTCATGTCATCACCTTTGAGACAAACACTTCACATTCATATCAAGTCGCAACTGTAATGGAAAATAATTTATAGCACTGACATTTTTTTATTCTTCAACAAAGGGCGCAGGGGCAGGGGGAGTCAAATGATACTGTAAGTGAAAAATGTGATGCCGTGTAAGTACGTGACCCCTTTAGAGAGCAGAGATCACATTGATCTGAGCATCTGGATAAGGGCTGTACAAAGGCATGTGCATTTAGACTCTGTTTATAGGAGAAAGAAAGAGACAAAAAGCATAATACTGAAGTGACTTCATAATGCCTCTTTGTCACTAAATGGAGTCCTTTCTTCTAGGGCCACTCTGGTCACTATTGTCCTCTAGCCTGTGTGAAATTCATTTTGACAACCCTACTAATTGGATAAAACTGCTCTCTGCCGGCTGTGGGCCTCCCTCATACCGTTCACATTCCATCTGCTTTCCACACAGAGGGAGGAGAAGAGTAACGAGGAGGTGAGGGGAGGAGGTGGGGTTTAGCTCCTTCTGAATATTTATCATCCCACTCCCTTCACCCTATTTATGTCCTTCAGACCCCCCCGACCCATCCTCGATTCTCCAAACATCACAATACCCCCCCTTTAGATAAACACATGCGGTGTCAAGTGTGAGGAGTGCTGGGTTCAACTGCCCGCGCGGGCCCATGGCCCACAATGCCGCAGCGCATATCTACCATGCGGGAGGCCCGTTGCTCTGGGCGACGGTAACAGGCAGAACGCACCTTAATAGAGTGGAGAGTCATTGTAAAGCAGTGAGCCGGCGCAAGGACAATAACCCCACGGCCCCCTGTGAAAGGAGAGACGTTTCTCAGAAGGGCCAGAGGAAGAGCTGATGGGGGCCGCTCAATGGAAAAGTAAGGGCTGCCGTTTTGGGATGGGGGGGTGGTGGTGGTTGGATAGCCAAAAGTGGTTAGTGGATATGGGGGTGGGGGGTGGCTAGGCTTTTCCAATTTAGAGAGTGGATGTCAACTGGTGATTGACCGAAGAGAGGGGAAATTGGGATGGTGGATGGTGTAAGTTTGCTGGCCATTTGGCTGAAGGAGCCAAAATGAAGAAAGTACAGTTCAGAGGTAGAGTTCGCTGAAATTACAGCTTCCCAACAGATTAACAACACAAAATAATCTCACTACTTTTCACCCTTTCACCCATCTTAAAATTTATGCTCTGCATTGGCAGAAAATATATTTTTTTCCAATCAGAACCACCATTTTGACCAAACTTCCACTGATGTACAAGAGTTCAGAAGTTTGTTTTAATGTTTTTGAATGTTTTTTCTGCTCATCAAGACTGCATTTACTTGATCAAAAAACAATAAAACAGTAATACTGTGAAATATTATTACAATTTAAAACAATCTTCTTCAGTGTCACATGAAAAATCAGAAACCATTGTAATATGCTGATTGGTTGCTCAAGAAACATTTCATATTAATGTTGAAAACAGTTATGCTGCTTAGTATTTTTTTTTTTTTTTTCATAGATTCTTTGATAAATGGAAAGTTCAAAAGAACAGCATTGATTTGAAATGAGAGACAATTGAAATGTTAAATGTCTTAACTGTCACTTTTGATCAATTTAATGCATCTTTGCTGAATAAAAGTGTTAATATCTTTAAAAAAAAAAAAAAAAAAAGTTTAGGGTCAGTAAGATTTAACAGTGGTGTACATGTAAGTAAATTTAAACATTGAAACAAACTGAACAAGGCATGTTCCACACTGCTTTTCAGTAAATGAACAGAAGCAAGAATTTCATTTCTTTGTGTTAATCTAAAGATACACCACAAACAGTAGTATTTACCTAAATATTTTTAAAAGCATTGTAATAAACGAAAATGCAGTGCAGAATCTTCTGTAAACATTTTTGATTGATTACGCAAATTAATAATTTATTCAGAGTTCTGAATTGATTCACTGAATCATTTGAACTGATTCACAGAAATGAATCAAATTTGAATCAAAATTACCTGAAGTTTCAGGGACACGAATAAAACACCATAAGACAAGGAAGGACTGTGAACTTAATAGCCAATTAAAATGTGCATTGAAATCATTGCAATCATTTAAAGTACATCTCCAACTAATTCATCATGAATAAATATCACTCTCAGTTCACCTGCTGCCAAAGCCATGACTTTACCTTCAGGGCTCTTCACCATCACTAATCTTCTGGAACATTCTCATGACTCTCAGAACAGATTAGCAGGTGTAAGAAAAGCAGAATCTTTTCCAGTACTGCCTAGACTTCCACAATTCACATCAGTCGTTCCCATGCCGGAAAATTAAACATCAAAAGCACCACTAACAAGGCCAATACCCCCACAATCACCGTACCCTTCAGTGTATTAACGAGCAACATCCACCCTTGCCCAAAAAATACAATAATGAGACCCACTCAACGGATTAACGAGCAAAAGATCGAGCCAAGTCCAGGGGCTCTAATCAATTAAGCACCCTGATATTTGCATAATTCATATAACAAGGCAGCATTAACTAGCACACGCTAATTATTGAGTTCGGGCACTTGGAGTAGGATGGTCACGTGACCGCATACCTCCGTTTGGCCAGACGATGGGAACTGTCAGTTAGGATTAGACTGACTCTGTTTTCATGCTGCTCCCCACCAAGGCAGGTATTATAAGAGGCTCAGTTCACAAAAATAATCCATTACAAAACTGCCTTGGTGATGCTTATTAGGAAAATATTGTCAAGTCAGGCAATCAGTAAACAGGTTCAATGAACTTAGATCACTTCACACACATCTTACAAATGACAAAAAAAAAAAAAGTCACTGGCTCAAGAAAACAGTCAACAAAATAGCTAAAAGTTGATTGTGCCTTTACAAATATACTCATTTAACTCAAAAAAGATATGAATGGATCTGGAATACATGCAAAAGTATGTAATATATGAGGTGTGTGTGTTTTCCAGAGAGAGTGATCATAGGCATTAGGGTTTTCACAAGGACCTAAAAGCTGCTATAATTTAAATAATCACTTTCATAATAACCAATAGCTTAAATGCAGACTACAACATATTCAAAAAAACTAACTTTTACACTAACTCAGACTTTCCAAATCATGGCCAAAAACTTCACAGAGGACAAACGCTCTGGCTCCACAAACACTTTAGGCATTTTAAGGTTCTTTATAAAATAAAGAAAAGCTATTAATACAAAACATATTTTCTTGTAAAACCAGACGAAGCTTATGGCTGTGCAGATGAGCGGTCTGAAGAGAGAGAGGGAGGGAAGAACGGAGGGGCCCCTGCTGCTCTGGCAGCTTTTCCATCATAGTGAATGGAACCAATTATAAATCTAAAGCAATTTCTCCACATTATTCAACAGGAACTCAGTGAGCTTAGACTGCCTGCGTGCTCGCCAGCAAGAGTCCAGTGCCAAAGATTGGGGAAAACAGGCAGAAAGAGAGAGGACATTAAAATATGCAATAAAAATAAAACATAATAAAATAGTTTATAAAGTACTCGTGCAATAATGCCCTGTTGCTTGAGCGAATGGCTGTAAACAGCACTGATACAAGCAAAACAGTCGAAAAAGCAAACAAAATAGGACATTTAAAGCTGAAAAGTGTCTAAAATGTCTTTTAAAAGGTTTATTATGGTTAAGGTCAAATAACTAGGTCTTTCAGAGCCATAGGTCTGGCTTTGGCAGAGAAAGCCCTTGTCAACTGTAAACACCTGCAACATCCATGACCACACAGTTTGCAGACACATCAAAGAAACACCAACCACATAATAAACAAACCCTAAACTGCAAAACAATACAGTAGCCTTTGGCTTTTCAACATGCAATGGTGTCCAAAAGTGATAAAGATGAAGAAACAAATCCTAATTTAACAAAACAAAACTGCTGTGCTGATGGACGTCACTGGCGTCAACTCTTCAAAATAAAAAGAAATGAATACTTTTATTCAGCAATTCTGTTTTGCCACCACAAGAATAAATTACATTTTAAAATACATTCAAAGACTAAACAGTTATTTTACTCTGTTTTTGATCAAATAAATGCAGCCTTGGTCAGGATAAGAAAAATGAAATTGAAAATTGCACTGTAAACCCAAATAAGTTGGCAAAACTCAAATTTAAGTTAAGAAATTCAAAATTTAAGTAAGCAGAACTGACAGATTTTTATTTTGTACTCATACATTTTAATTATTCTTAACTTAAAATGTTTGAGTACACTAATTCATTTAACTTAAAATTATCACGTAAGATCAATGTAAACATTTTTATTAGTTTAAACTTAGCCAGCTATAACAAACTAATTCAGAAAATGGTAACTTGCTTTGTTTGTTAACAATAGAATGGTATATCACTTGCTGAATGAGTGCAGCAATATAAAGCATTTAACATACTTGTTATCAAACCAAGCCTCATGCACCACTTGTCACCATGATGTTAACTCTCCATAACCCACATTAACAGAAACTCTTCCAAATTAGCGTAACACAAAATTAATCACTACTAAATCTCCAATTTAACATTAATCTTGTACAAAAATCATTATATAACACTTACTTTCAACACTTACTCTCCCTTTCGAGTGCCATGGGCAAAGAATGCTGGGAAATAGGAAAGTTCATCTAAATTAAAAGAAATAAGTTCATAAAACTCAAAACAACAAAACAGTTCAGTTTACTTATAATATATCAGTTCAGTGAACTTGAAAGAAAAAGAAAGTGCTAAATACTCAAAAAAGTTAATTCTACTGAACTAATTTGTTTAATTTAAGTTTGTACAATTAATCATTTTGAGCGTTAGGGTTTACAGTGTTTAAATTGCAGGGCAAAAATCATACAGCATAAGTAATACAGCTCTCCCTGTGTTTAACACAGACAATTTTGCTTTAGTATTTTTAAAGTATTATTTTCAGATTGCATTTTACTTCAAAAGTGATTGACAAATTTAGTATTATTCAGAACATGAAAGTGGTGTACAATCTATACCCAACAGATAATGAAGACAACTAATGGACTGGAGTCTCTGTGTGTGTGTGTGTGTGTGTGTGTGTGTGTGTGTGTGTGTGTGTGTGTGTGTGTGCGTGCGTGTGTGCGTGCGTGCGTGTATGCGTGCGAGAACGTTTCAGAGCATGTGTGTGACTGACAGTGAGCTATAGCTCTCTGAAGGCAAGTTATCGAGAGAGTGTGAACGGTCTTGTGAGAGTGTCTCCATTACTCTGTGCTTGTCAAACGATCCTTAATCTTTGTACAAATATCAGCTTTACACACACTGAGCTGTTTGTCTGCAAACAGTCGCTGCTTACTTACCAGGGTCTGGAGTTTATCAATGATCTCACCGCCTTGCAACAGTCACGGACACAAACAGCAACGTGCCACTATGTTTGTGCGTTTCCTTGATGTCGGAGACAACTCTGGTCAAACACGCGCTTGACACGATACAGTTATCACAATGACTAGTGAATTGATATTAGCGAGATTTCATAAGTTTTAGAGTAAAATTAAACATACGAAATGCTCAGGATTTCCAAGAAGACAAGCAAGCAAACATGAGAAAGTAAACCAGCCCACCTGGATGTCCAGGTGTTATCATGGGCCTAATGAAATGGAGAAAGCTCTGAAACTAAATTACCTCGGCCAGGTGCGGTCCCGACAGAGACTTTATACTTTAGAGGCAATTATTCTTCACTGCGGGCTAAAAATTGCCTCTTGACAGCTGCCATACTTTTGAGCTTTGGATAATTCAGAGCGCGTTTGGAAATAGCAAACTGACACGCCGTGCATTCCACTATGAGAAGATAATCCTGATTGGAGAGCATCTTTTACCCGCACACACACACACAAACCCGCAGATTGTTGCCTTCGGGCTGTTGTGACTGCATGAATATACCCGCTGAAACAGACATGAAAGCCGACCTTAAGGAGTTTTTTATTACACAGCCTTCTTCTGCAAATTAACAGAAAAGTTACACCCTTTAAGAAAACAGTAAGTCGGTCCAAAAACCTCTGCGGCAACAAGAAACATACACGTCCAACGAGACTAATCAGCTCTCATTTGTTCACACACTAGAAATCAGTTCATGATTTCTTATGTCTACAACCCCGTTGAATATTTTTCTATTAAAACAAGAGCATTTAAAGACATATGTCACATCCCTGACATCTCTACCACGCTGATACCTGATCAGCCTCATCCCTCCCATCTAATATGCCTTTATCAACCATTCCAAATCCCCAGGCGGGCCTCTCTGCCTCAGCTATGGGATACCTGTTACACTGAAAGAATGCGGAGCAGTGAGGGCATGTCATCTGAAATCTGTGCATCCATCTGTGCATAGCTAATAGGCCTTCCCAGCATTATAACCAAATAAGGTCAGAGCACTATGAAAGCCAAAAAGATAATCAGACTGGAATCAATTACGGAACAACTTTGATCCACCCGACCACCAATCATCTTGAGCAAAAACCAGCTACCACAGTTTTTCCTCAGATTGAACACTTGGCATCCGAGCAGAGCGATCTGGCTCACAAGAATCTATCAACTAGTTTGAAACAAACGCAAGGTCAGCCAGCATTCCTCTCAGTTGGCCTTGTTTTCCTTCTTTTTCCAGAACAATGAGGCACCTGGGCTTGAACATTGAGGCGCTGATAAACTTCATTACCAGCTTTGTAACAGTATTTTCTTGTTATGACTCTATAACAACCATGACGGACTGTATGAAGCTTTCCACGCAGAAGAGGTGTGCACAAATCAAATATTTAGTGGTTCATCAATTAGTTTTGGTTTCATTCCCACACTAATGAGCAAATTATAACTTATAGACCAACGTTATAGCTTTTTCACGGTCAATACTGATAAGTTTCATAACTAATTCATTTGACTACAAGAATAATACATAATAGGAATATTTTGTTAAATATTATTATTTA
Source organism: Chanodichthys erythropterus (assembly GCF_024489055.1). Classification (NCBI taxonomy): domain Eukaryota; kingdom Metazoa; phylum Chordata; class Actinopteri; order Cypriniformes; family Xenocyprididae; genus Chanodichthys; species Chanodichthys erythropterus. Next base: position 7,879,025 of record NC_090243.1, read on the forward strand.
TGCATTGCCATGTATTCATTATGCATTACACTGTTGTTTTGCAATCTAAATAGTGGCAAATTTATTTTTGTTATAGCAGTTTGCTATGTCTGACAAATCAATAATGTGTGAATATCGGTTAAAAATACTAATTGCAATTTTAGTCCTTATGAAATTTGTAAATAAATCTATGTAACTGCTACAACACTGATTTGTAATTGCTTACAAACAAAAAAAAAAAACAATTTTATAATGACAAACAATTTATGTTTTTGTTGTGAAAATAAGATATGACGACATTCAAATATTAATAGAATAACAAAATATATATATAATACTAAACTTTTCAGAGTAAAATAGCGTTGGGCACAGTAATGTCAACTACTATACAACTGAATGAGGCCTGTAAAACTGTGCCACAAGTTTCCATGCAAGCTTCTTTTAGAGATGCTCTAATACATTTACTGACACTACAGCAATAATGCATCTATATAAGCAAACAAGATGATCTCATGAATAACAAACGTATTTTAAATTTCGCCTATGATTAACATTGGGGAACAATGAACATTACACCCGCAGCCAAACCGCATTTTAACTAACTTTTTACGTAAATACCGTCACAAATATGATTACTAAACAGTTTTCATAAAAGAAAAAAATAGCAAACGTAACCTCAGATAGTCACGAATCTATTACAGCAATCTGGTAAGAGTACGTCGAAACAAAATAGCTAGTTTGCTAACACCCCCATGATTTCACAAAAAAAAATATAAAAATGCTTCTTCTTGAGATTAACAACACGCGATAATTTCTAAAGGATGAGTATTTGCAAAACTACAAACGTGTATGAAACAATATGAAAAGTGAAGGAAACTGGAGTAAGCCATTAGAATAGCATGGAGGGGTTCCTAAAAACAAGAGATGTTTTGGGGGGAGGAGAGAGAGACTTACCAAAAACGTGCAGTAGTTTGGAGTTGAATCCACTAGCTTTTCGTTGGTCGACTTTTCCCAACGTTCCTCGCTGTTTAATCCAAGAAAACTCCAATTCTTCTCCTTCTTTCCCCCGCAAACCGCTACTGCTTCAGTAATTTACTGCTGCAGCAGCACCGACATTTTCTTCGGCTCCCCAACTTCTTGCATTGAAAGGACGTTTTTGGATGACTGAGTCCTGGAACAATTCTCCCTTTTGCGAGGAACTTTTCGGGTCCTCCCACTTCCCAAGAAGGAGGAGGGATCTGAACAATAAAGATTCCTTCCCAAATCTCAGCGCAGTTCACGCTTGTCTCGCCTAAAGAAATACGCTTTAAAGCTTGAGTGGAAAGTTCGTAAGGAGAACTTTGCGTTATCTTGCGTGCGAAAACTAAACGTTCCGAAAGTTACGTGCGCAGGATAAGGAGCCTCTCCTCCCCCTCTCCCGCTGCCTCTCTGTTCTCCCTGAATTGGTATGCGCTCGTACCCGCAGGGCTCGCATTGACCCCCGTCTATTGAAGAGACAGTCCCACAGGCGCAGCTGTGCCGTGTTATGCGGGAAAACCTCACCGTGAGACGAGAGGACCCCCGCATGCGTCTCTCAGAGCCACGGGGTTCATTAATAACCGGCCATTCTGGCACACATCACACGATTACATTCGACCTCCCACACCATTACCTGAACGCTTATTTCAGCATTGAAAACTATGGCTTATTTCTTAAAACTAAAATTATTACAAATATTAGGCTTAATTATAATTATTAGTTTTTAAAATGACTACTATCTTTAGGCCTATTCAATAAGATTTATTAGATAATAGTAGGCCAACTTTTTTTTTTTTTAGTTAACAATTACAATAGTACTTATACTGCTACTTCCTATTAGTTTCCTGCTGTACTTATGCTACTTTTTATTAGTTTCCTGTACCACTTTCTCGGCTTCCCACTTTATTAATAAAACTTCCTCTGCTGTTCTAATACTATTATAGGCTAGTTCTAGTTCATATTAATGAGACAGTAGACTAACTTTACTAGTAGCCTAAAATAACTTACCAATCAAGTTACAATAGCTTTTTTTTTTTTTACTAATATACAGCCTATGAAGACTTCAGATGCAAAAGCCTCTAAGTGCAATCTGAAATGTTCTTCTAAAATGAGCATTCTTATATGCTCGTATGTTTATGTTCAGTTAATTCACTTCAATGGCAATGAAAATGACCTACTAATTGCAATTAAAGTGAAATTACTGAACCTAAACATACAAGCTTGATAAAAATGCTTGTTTTAGAAGAAAATTTCAGATGACACTTAGAGGCTTTTGCATCTGAAGTCTTCATATATTCAATAGACATGAACTGAATAGATAATAGTCACAAATAAGTATCTAATTAACCCTAACTAATCTAATAGCTTAAAATCAAAGTTAAATTGCTTTTTTACATAATTATTTTTACTTTATATATAACAATAGACAAATTGAATTAAAGGGTTAATTCACCCAAAAAATAAAATTGTTCCAAACCTGTATAAATTTCCTTGTTCCGTTGAACACAAAAGAAGACATTTTGAAGAATGTGGGAGACTGAACAGTTCTGGGACACCATTGACTTCCACCAAGTAATTTTTTTTCCTACTATGGAAGTCAATGGTGCCTCAAAACAGCCTGGGGCTGGTTGCATAAACCACTAAGACTAGTCTTAAAAGTTAAGACACAATTTTTTTTCTTGATGGGTGGTCCTAATTTAAGTATGTTACATAAAAAGGTAGAATGGTGTAATTGGAATTGGAAAAATAACATTGATTACCCCTTGGTTATAACTGCAAGTTGGTCAAACTAGTTCTTAAGACACAGTCTATAGTGACTAACTTTATGCAACTGGGGTGGTTACAAACTTTCTTCAAAATATCTTTTGTGTTCAGCAGAACAAAGAAATTTATACAGATTTGGAACAACTTGAGGGTGAGTAAATTATGACAGAATTTTCATTTTTGGGTGCACTATCCCTTTAAGTACAAGTATCTATAGTATGCATAATCATAGTTTCAGTTAAACTGAAAAATATATTTCTGTATAACTTACTATAAAAATAGATACTAGTAAAATTAAGTTTAAAAAATACTAAATTCCTTGTTTGCGTGTCACCTGTTGCTCCTCAGGTGAAAGTTGACGTGCATGAGCCTGTTATATGGCGATGTGTGTGGTTGGTCTTGCCTGGTTTTTGCATGCCATGTCAGAGCCACATGTTTTTCTTTTTGGTTTGCTTGGCATGAGAGCTGATGTTATAGCAGAGGATGAATTAGACTTGCATGCTTATTAGCTGTGCAGGCTCTCTGCCCATGTGGACACAGCTGCAGTTGACACACCAACAATCAGACCCTCTCCAATTTACACACACACTGCTGGCATGCACACATGCTGTAATTGCTCCAGTAATTAGAGTCACCTCAATACTGCTCATTGTTCTAATCATGTCATCAGTCTTAGTATGCAGGTGGGTCTAAGCTATTATCACTAATAAAAAAAATATTAAGGACCTAGGTGGTAATATATTCTGCCATAACACAGACATTCATTTACAGCCTCACAAGTCATCTCTTGATTAAAAATAATTAAAAAAGCAAGTTTAATGTACAGTTATGAGGAGTTGGATTTTGGACCAATGCAATGTCATGGTGGGCGGGGCTACCCACAATGACCGCAGAAACTGAAATCAAGCAGTCTAAAAGATGTGCTGTAGTTCAAATAGTACAGCATAGAACTAGTAACACCATGATCATGGGTTTAATTCCCAGGGAATGTAAAGACTGACGAAAAAGGCCTACAAAAATAATACATATAATCAGTATATATATATATATATATATATATATATATATATATATATATATATATATATATATATATATATATATATATACATATATATACATATATATATATATATATATATATATATACATATACATACTTTGGATAGTGTCTGAATAAATGTAGATTGTCCAAATGCATAAAAGTGCATGGTTCCAAAGTTGTGTTGTTTTTTCTTTTTTAAATAAAGCAAAGACAAAACATCATTTTTTCCCACCTGTCGAATAAATAAAATAGGCTATAAGAATAAATAACTGTTCAATCACACATGTAAGAATGTTTGCAGCAGAATTCATTTTGTACATTTTACTACAAAAAATATGCAAATTGAAACCTCAAAATATGATTTTTATTTAATTTTTTTTATTTTATTTTATTTTATTATTTTATTTTATTTTATTATTTTTTATTATTTTATTTTATTTTTTCATTTTTTTATTTCATTTTATTATTATTTATTTTATTTTATTTTTTCATTTAATTTTATTTATTTTTTATTTTATTTTATTATTATTTTATTTTTATTATTTATTTTTATTTTATAATTTTTAATTGAATTGTATTTATTTGTTATTTTATTTTATTATTTTTTATTATTTTATTTTATTTTTTTCATTTATTTCTTTTCATTTTATTATTATTTGATTTTTGTTATTTATTTAATTCCATTTCATTTCTGGTTCCCTCTGGGAGAGTTGGTATAATTTATGTTCTGACAACAATCAAAAGTTCAAATGAATCAAATGAATAAATATTATTACTGTAATCAGTATTACAGACATTTAGGGTGCAGTGATGACAAGCTTGCTGTCCTGTTCTACTAATTAAATTTTTTTTTAGAACTTTTAATATGAGATATCTGATATCATATGTAGTCTATGATAATGTATAATGTTTGTTGTTTTTACACTAATAATTCCACAACTGAGAGGCAGCAATAAAAAGGGATGACTGTGGCTTGTCTTTTGTGGTTTTTGTGAAGTTTATAGGTGATGTACACGGCTTGGCTCTCTGACGCTGGAAACGCGGATGTTTGGAAGTGTGTGCGTTACACTGCAATTTATGGTTCACGTTCGGCATGTGCAGATTCATTTGGCACAGTTACAGTGCAAATACATGTGGGTGCATCTGTGGTCTGAGGTTGTTTATGCAAAGGATTACAGCATCTGTATATGCTGCTGTATACACAAATCCTATGTATTTATTAGTAAAATGCAATGTATTTATTATTTTCTTCTGTATTATATAAATTACATTAGCAAAGGGCTAATTTTAGCATGGCTGCAATATTAAAGTTTTTAAAAGACCTCGTCCCAAAGACAGAAAGAGAGGATTTTAGGCCCTGGGTGCCACTTTCCCTCCTTGCCCTGTGCACCATAGGCTGAATTAGGCACAGACAAAAGCCTTTGTGGCCCAGCCATGAAAGGGCCATTAACCATGCTGCTGTTTCAGAGGCCAAACCTGTAGGGGAGCTGCCTCCCAGAATGCCTCTGGCCCAGCATGCATCATTCCCAGCATGCATTGCTCCCTCTCACCAATACCTCCATCAACTTCACAGCGTTATAATAAAGACCAACAGATTGATATGTAGATGATTGCTGTGATTATAGAGGATATGTTTAAAATAGCAGGGCTCTTGTGGCCTAAGGCTTTTCACACTTGTTGCTGAAAGAATTGCTATGTAAGGCAGTTTTGTCTAATAAATGTGAGTGTGTGTGTCTTCTGTTTGTGTAGTAGAGGAACAGTGCTTGCAGTGTGTCAGGTCTAAAAGTGTTTAGCACCATTTGATTGTGTGTATTTGTGAAGTGTGCATGTGTGTGCACGTGTGCCTTTGAAGGAATGCTGAGAGTCTCAGGGTCTAACCTTATTACTCGACACGGGCGCCATGACAACGACCCCCAGGCACAGTGTCTACTGCTGACCTTAGCAGCTGTGTCACTTCCTCAGTGTGACAACAACTAAGAATGAGACGCTGTCAATGCCTACTTTTAGCGCTTAAACAACACTGTTTACTAGTACACCACAATTAAACTTACAAGTCACCTTGAACATTTACTAAATGACTTAATCACACTTAATTGATTCATAATTAATCAAATAATAAAAGAATTAACTAAATAAACCATATGGAATTAGCATTCATTCATGGCTAAATGCCACACTGCACTTAAAATAGCGGGTCTCATTCACTAACTGTGCATATGCACGACAAACAAATCATGATTATTCATGATTAGTTCACTTCAGAATGAAATTTTCCAGATAATTTACTCACCCCTCATGTCATGCAAGATGTTCATGTCTTTCTTTCTTCAGTTGAAAAGAAATTAAGGTTTTTGAGGAAAACATTCCAGGATTTTTTCTCCATATAGTGGAGTTGAATGGGGATCAACAGGTTGAAGGTCCGAATTGCAGTTTCAGTGCGGCTTCAAAGCGCTCTACATGATCCCAGCCGAGGAATACGGGTCTTATCTAAAAAAAATAAAATTTATATACTTTTTAGCCACAAATGCTCATCTTGCACTGCTCTGTGATGCACCATGAATTGCGTAATCATGTTGGAAAGGTCACACGTGACGTAGGCGGAAGTACCACGGTAGGGTGAAAAACTCCATCGCATTTTCTCCTCCAACTTCAAAATCGTCCGACATCGTTGCTTTACCTTTTTTTTTGTAAAGTCTATTTGACTTAGTCTTTGCACATTCACTTTGTAGACACTGGATCGGTACTTCTGCCTAAGTCACGCGTGACCTTTCCAACATGATTACGTAATGCGTGCCGCATCGCAGAGCTAGTGCAAGACGAGCATTTGTGGTTAAAGGTACAATATGTAAAATTTTTGTAGTAAAATATCCAAAAACCACTAGGCTAGTGTTATATATTTTGTCCAGCTGATTACAAACAATATCTCTAATGTTTTCAACTACTTGTAAATCATGAGAAAATTCCCATTCTAAACAGTGACACGGGGCAGTGCAGTCGCCTGTCAATGACGTCAGTTACCTTTGTTACCGCCTTTACTGACGTGGAAACCACATGACAACAGTGCCGTGGACAAATGCGGAAGTAGTGTCTAGCGTCCAGTAAACCACTAGCTTGCTTCAAGCAGTTCCTTATTTACTTCTTGCACGTTTTATGGTGGATTGTGTTACTCATTTATGGAACATAATTACTGTTTACCATCTGCCGCTGGTTCTGTCGACAAGGACAGCTCCTGTAAACTCATGACCGGAAAAGCGGAAGCGGCGCCGGCGACTGTGTCATAATAAAGGTCCCGCTGCTCGTGAGGCGTGTGTTGATCAATCGCTCCAGCTCCTCGTTCAGCTCCCGCAACACTCGGTCCTGCTCTGCTTCATACTACAGTAACGTTAGTAATCGCATCCACGAACATGAGTTCTTCCAGACTCAAATCCATATTCTTTTGCACCGTCCGTTGAAATGGAGACCACATGTCCCAAGTTTCCGCTCTAAAACTTGGCGTCATCAAACTACGCCTTTGTTTTGAATAGGCTTCTAGCGACCTCTAGCGGAAAAAAATATCACAAATTGTACCTTTAAAGGTGCCAAAGGACGTGTTTTCAAAAGATGTAATATAAGTCTATGGTGTCCCCTGAATGTGTCTGTGAAGTTTCAGCTCAAAATACCCCATAGATTTTTTTTAATTAATTTTTTTAACTGCCTATTTTGGGGCATCATTATAAATGCGCTGATTTAGGCTGCGGCCCCTTTAATTCTCGTGCTCTCCGCCCACGGAGCTCGCACTTGTCTTGAACAGTGCATAAACAAAGTTCACACAGCTAATATAACCCTCAAAATAGATCTTTACAAAGTGTTCATCATGCAGCATGTCTAATCGCGTAAGTATGGTATTTATTTGGATGTTTACATTTGATTCTGAATGAGTTTGATAGTGCTCCGTGGCTAAAGCTAACATTACACACTGTTGGAGAGATTTATAAAGAATGAAGTTGTGTTTATGAATTATACAGACTGCAAGTGTTAAAAAATGAAAATAGCGACGGCTCTTGTCTCCGTGAATACAGTAAGAAATGACGGTAACTTTAACCACATTTAACAGTACATTAGCAACATGCTAACGAAACATTTAGAAAGACAATTTACAAATATCCATAAAAATATCATGGATCATGTCAGTTATTATTGCTCCATCTGCCATTTTTCGCTATTGTCCTTGCTTGCTTACCTAGTCTGATGATTCAGCTGTGCACAGATCCAGACGTTCGGAGGTCTTTTAAACAAATGGGATTTATATAAGGAGGAGGAAACAATGGTGTTTGAGACTAACTGTATGTCATTTCCATGTACTGAACTCTTGTTATTCAACTATGCCAAGATAAATTCAATTTTTCATTCGATGTCACCTTTAAAAAGTATATAATTTTTTATATTTTTAGAAAATGACCGGTCGTTTCACTGGATAAGACCCTTATTCCTCGGCTGGGATTGTGTAGATCCCTTTGAAACTGCAATTTGAACCTTCAACCTGTTGATCCCCATTCAACTCCACTATATGGAGAAAAATCCTGCAATGTTTTCCCCAAAAACCTTAATTTCTTTTCGACTGAAGAAATTAAGACATGAACATCTTGGAAGACATAAACATCTTTGATGGGGGTGAATAAATTATCAGGAAATTTTAATTCTGTGAACTAATCCTCTAAGCTTTGTAACAAAATTACATTCTAAATTTACTAAAGAATGTACTGAAACCTTGTGTGTGCAAAAATCACATACTTTTTGGTGGTCTTATAAATTTGCTAAGATGAAATTTTATATGAAGATATTTCATCTTTATACAATATATTTCATCATATACACTACCGATCAAACATTTGGAAGTAATGGCTCCTGAAAATTCAGCTTTTCCATCACAGGAACGCATTTTAAAATATATTCAAATAGAAAACAGTTGTAATAATATTTCATATATTACTGTTATTACTGTATTTTTCATCAAATAAATGCAGCCTTGATGAGCATTAGAGACTTCTTTCAAAAACATATATAAAAAAACTCAATTATTCCAAAGTTTTGATCGGTAGTGTCCAGTAAAAGAGTAAAAAAAAAGTGTATTATCGCTTGAGCAGGGCGTTTTTTTTTTTTTGCCAGAATAAGCTGCAATGAGGACTAGACTTGATGCCAAAAGTATAAGTAAACCCATACCTACTAGTCAAAATAGCTCAAATATGTTGTATTTGTATTATTAAAGTTTAGAAAGGTTATGCAAACAAACAAATTGTGCAAATGTTAATGCACGCACACTACTAAACATAAAAATCACAATCCTCACAGCGAAACATGTCACAAAGCCGCATTTCATGCTGGTACATCCACAGTACGGCCTGCACAAAGCTCTGTGATCCTGTGCCCTGGCCTCTGTGACTCTTCATTTCCTGCTGTATTATTGCTGTTATTATTTCTCTGGATGGGAGAGTTTATGTGTGTGTGTGTGTGTGTGCGATATGCTTTTATTGTTATTATTCCTTGTGTCGTCAAAACTGGGGCGTGTGTTGCCGTGGCGCGGTTGGATTGGATCGGCTTGTTAACTTGCTCCAGATGCGGCTGACTGCAGTAATTGGACCTGGAGCCGTTCAAATCCTAGTGTCGCTCCACTAGACTCGGAGCAGAGGAATGGGGGGAGCATTGCGGAATGGCTGACCCGGTCTGCCCTGGACTTAACCTGGGCTAATGACCTCTGGATTTTTTCACGAAAAGGTGGTATTTTCATTTGCTGCCTAGTTGCAAAAAATAATGATGTGGTTTTTAGCTTTTTTATGTTGTGTTCATCAAGTGGTACTTATACATGTCTCCTACTGTGTTTTTATGGTTATTTTTATTATGAGCAACAAGTGCTTGATTTTTCGACAGAAATCATTAAAAAAACACTTTGATATGTACTTCAGAGATTTTGAATATTATTCTGCCAACGCAAACATTTAGGGGAGCTATTAACTAATTAAATATTGTTTTCAGTAATTGAAATAAAGTTGAAATAAAATAAAATACAAACATTTTAGATGGAAAACAAACTTAAAAAATGTTGCCTTAACTAACTGAAATAAGTTGAAGTACTAAAATTACTAAAACTAAAACTGAAATTATAAATTAAAGCTAACTAGAAATGTATAAAATATGACATTAATTACTCAAACTTACTTAAATGAAAATTAAAATATAAAAGCTAAAAGCTTAAAATACTAATAAATTCTATAATAGTGTATAAATAATCCAAAAATAACACTGGTTCATAAATAAATTCATTTAAAAAGATAATATTTTTTAAAAATGTCACTGTCATTTTGGATCCCACTGACTTTTATTATGCAGACAAAATCAGAAACATTCTTTCACAGAAGAGCAAAATTCTTACAGTTTTGGAACATGAGGGTGAGTAAATTATAAAAATGTTTAAATTTTTTTGTATACTACACCTCATAAAATAACATTTAATATCAAAGACTATAGAATAACACAAGATGCGTCACTCGTATTGTTTTGAATGGGAGAGAGTGCAATGCGCAATATGGCGGAATAAGTCCCGCCTTCAAAATAAGAACCAATCGCCGACTGGTAAAGTCACTGCAGCCCCAGGGATGACGCGTTTTTGTAGGCCAACGCGGAAGTTAGCGGCGCACGGTTTCCCTCGGTTGAAAGCCTATGCATTTTTCCCATAGACTTTTGGAAAATCGCAGAAAATAAGCTCTGTGTTTGACAAAAGGGTTATGACACTTACACATTTTGTCTATCAAGATAATCTTTACAAGTTAAAACAACATAAATACATTTTGAAGCCTAAATAAAGTCGTCAAATATAAAAGGCTAACAGTAGGCACCATGGTCGCGGATCAACGTCGTCACCTCCAAGCTTCTTCAAACTGTATTTAAAAAACAACGTTGCTTAAAAACATGTTTGCTGATTATGATCTGCGCTGTGTATGAGTACTTATCCACTTTTTCATGAGAAATGCTGTCCAAATGTCCTGTTTATCATGATGACGTCTTAAGTCCCCGCCAAAGGAAGTAGTCCCTTTTTAGCAATTTTTGTGACACAGTAAAGGTTTTTAAGACACAGTAAAGGTTTAAAAAAATCACAAGTGGGTTATAACTGGTGTGTTTTATGTCATAGATCAAAACATGAAAGTATTTAGAGGCTTTGTTTACCACAGACCTTATTTCAGGTGATTTAGCAAAAACCCATTAAAAAAACCCATAGACTTTACGGCGTTGGAACTGGAAGCCCTAAAATGCTAACTCGCTTCCGGGTTTTGCCTACAAAAATGCGTCATCCCTGAGGTACTCTATTATAGGGAGATGAGAGGGTCTGTATCTCTTACCATTGGATAAAGCATAACGGCTAACTTAATCACGTGCGGCACCTCTCAGGCTATTGTGTAATTGCAGTGACATCAAAGCCCGCCATTCAAAACTCCTTCTCTGCATACCGCCACAGCCTTTTTTGGCTAAAGGTTGAAGGCTTGCCTTCCAGTGGCTTTTACACAACATCTATTGTTCTATCTATTAAACAGTAATGCATCACATTTGCTGTTGGTAATGCCGTAAATGAGTCCTACCTGTCGCAATATTTCCTAGCCTGCCATCTCTTAAAAAAAATACATTTTTATCAAGCTAAAATCTACATATAGTTCCCAACAAAGGTATTGTTTAGTGTAAAACATGCTGAAGATTAGCGAACAGGCTGTCGATGAATTAAATGATTAGCTATTTCCCCACTAAAGCTGTTTAATCAGCATAGTGAAGCCTCTCATGCATTGACATTCATTCAAAAAACAGCCTCTGGTCTTCTTCCCTGCGTACCGCCAGAGGCGGAGCGTTAGCATTAGCCGTTACGCTTCTTTGGCTAAAAGTTACAGGCTGCGTCCGAAAACTGGAAAATGCTGCCTTCCGAGGACACATTTCAAGGTAAGAAGGCATCAAGGCACGTCCGAATCCAATGTTAGCTTAACTTCCCCTCTCATGAGATACCTTCCTCAGATCGATTTTTGAAGGAAGCATAGATGTATCCTTAGCTGCCTTTGATATCCCACAATCCTGTGCTTTCCATTCTGTGACAGTTGAGCTAGAAAAATAAAGATGGCATCCGAAAGTTGCGTTTGCTGCTCAGTTTGTGTATAAATGTACGATTTTGATCAACATATTTCAATTTTGATATCATTTCTATCGAGAAATTACTACTGTAGTAATTAAATATTTGTTTAGTTTTCACCAAAGCTCTCGCTATATTGCTGTAGATCATTAAACTGTTACGCTGCCTCAGAAGTCTGTCCGAAATCAGTTTCGTGAGGTACCTTCATGCACAAATGCTGCCGTATAAGTCATTCTCTTATAAGATAGCGAGACAGCAAGACAGCTACCTAGGTTTTCGGACGCAGCCGCAGACTTGCCTTCCAGTGGCTTTGCTGCAGCTGCCGTTAGAAGCTCCGGTTCCTATAGAAACAGTCTTCCTATAGAGACGCACAATTAGGACTGCGCATTAGCTTGATCCAGCTTGAAAAGTTTTTTTTTGTTTTTTTGTCGCGATTCGAGCATTAGGAAACAAAATTTATGAGACAGTTGTTGTCAGACTTCATTGGTGATTTCAAAGACGGAATTTGATCGAAAGCTTGGCAATCAGCTTTGGAGGATTTGAAGTTTCCCCATTCAAAGAGATTGGAGTTGCACTTGGATGCCCGAGAGGCGTTTCAAAGATGGGCCACTGAGTGAAATAACAATATTGCTGTTCAATAAAGAAGAAAGAATTATCTTTGAACAATAATGATGATGTTCAGTGTCCAGGGGCTGTGATAGGAGAATAATGTTCTGGTTTCCAGGTTGGATGTCTGGGGAGGTTGCAGTCTGGAAGATTTAAGGTGGACTGCAGAAGGTATTAGAGGGGAGTAAAGACGACATATGTTGGAGATTTAAGGTGTCTTTTACCCTTTTCCATTGACGCACCTGGTTTTATCATCCACATTCCCTCCTACACAGAGCTCTCTATCTTGATTCCTGTCTCTCCTGTGCCGCCCCTCCCTGTCTTACCCTCACTCTTTCTCCATTCCTCCCCCCTTCACACTTCCTGCACCCTGGGCTTGCCAGACGGTCATAATTAACGAGGAAAACGATAGTCCCCATGGTCCTCTGGTTCTCCACTACACTGACGGTCCACTCCCAGTGTGTGTGTCCTCCTCTGTGAATAAATGTAGCCCTGTGTCTGTGTGTATGGTTGTGTACCTGAACAAGTGTGTGCGCAGACCTCTGTAAATCTACCTCTCTCTGTACGTGTGTGTACCTCTACTCTTGGACTAGGTTTCTTTTTTACTCAATGCCTCTTTATGTTCAGTGGAGCATGATCTCACCCACTACAAATAACAGGCTCGGAAAATGACTTCTCACAGAGCCTCACACACAACCTGGGAGCAATGGCTCACACGCAAGCAAAATTACCTTCTTGACAAAGCATTCAATCTAAGTGTCGGGCATATGCACCCAGGGAGCTCGCAGACTGTTTATTTTACAAATGTGCACACGATGCTTTAACTTGTAACAGAATATACACAAGTGAGTGTTTCAGTGTTATTTTTTCAGGCATGGAGTTACAGTTTGTAGGTAATCTGCATATTTAGAATCTGTTTTGAATATTTATGAATTGTGAATGTTCCTTTATGTTGAGATATTTAAGTCTTGGCACGGAACTCTGTGAAATGCCATCATAATAACATCTCGGCACGACTTCCCGAGGCCCTGCATTGTAGAACGGTCTGACCGTTCCAGAGCAACTTGACTGATAAGAGCCCCTCTGATCTTTATCTGTCACTCATAGCCATAGGCAGGGTTACACAGACCAGCACAGAGTCACAATCGTAAATAAACAGATGCAAACAAACTCCCTTACATCCCCTATTTATGACTTTCGCTCTCTTTTTGCAGTGCACACATACTAAAAGCATTTAGATGAACATACAGAGACTATTAGAGAGAGAAAGACTGGCTGAAAAGCCTGAAACACTTCCTAGAATAACATTTTGACTGATTATATTGTCACCAGAATAATTTGTTTCTCATCAATTTTCTTAACTTGTGGGGTCCCACAGGGCTCAATCTTAGTACCAATTTTGTTTTACCATCCACACACCCCATTTTAGACCATTTCACAGATAATTACAATATCTTTGCTACCATTCTCACTGATTATGTTTACATTTACAATGGTGGTCTTGGTGGATTTTTCCTTAATAAAGTTCTTAAATTGACATGTACATTTTTTATATTGCCAAATACCACAGCGCATAACGTTAAATAGCAGCATTAGCAGTGAGAATTTTGCTTTTGTTAATTACTCCTTTTGCTTAGAATTAATAAGGGGAATCACAAGTAATGGTTCCACTAATAATTATTATTATTATTTTTTTATGAAGTAAATATTTGGGGGGGAAATCAAATTCATTGGGAAATTATAACATATATTTAATAATGAATAAATTTAGAACAATTCTTGCAAAATGTGTTTTTTGATGACTTTTCATTGTCCTTTCAAAGACGGCATAAATGCATTCCTATAACCAAACAACAATTCTAAACGAACACAAAATGTTGTGTGTGTTGTGCTTGATTCACTAAAAAGAACCACATCTTTTGTTTATGAATTGGAACTACCTATATTCCTAAAGCATCGAACCATGGGCATCAAAAGTCTCTACTATCTACTTATGTTTACAACGCTTCTGGGAAATGCTGCCCTGGTTGCTCTTTATGGATTTGATTCACTAAAAAGAACTGGCTCATAAGAGTCATTAATTCAGGAGTCAGACTACCCTGATTGCTCTGTATGGATTTGATTCATTAAAAAGAATTGGCTCATATGAGTCATTCATTTGGGAATGGGACTTCAATTACTTTTTTAAAGGGTTAGTTCACCCAAAAATGAACATTCTGTCATTAATTACTCACCCTCATGTCGTTCCACACCTGTAAGACCTTCGTTCATCTTCGGAACACAAATTAAGATATTTTTGATAAAATCCGATGGTTTAGTGAGGCCTGCATTGCCAGTAAGATCATTCCTTTTTTAATGCCTAGAAAGCTACTAAAGACGTATTTAAAACAGTTCATGTGACTACAGTGGTTTAAACTTATACTTATACTTATACAAAAAACCCCAAAATATTCAAACTTTATTCAAAATCAAAATCAAAAATAAAACAATTGCCGCAAAATCATGTGATTTCAGTAAACAAGGCTTCGTTACATCATAAGTGTTTCGAAATTTCAATAGTTCACGTGACTTTGGCAGTTTGATACGTGCTCCGAACGACTGATTCGAAACAAAAGATTCGTAAAGCTTCAAAAAAAGTGTTTTAAAATCATCCATCACTAGATGTTGTGATGTTGTTGAATAAAGTCGTTATTTTGTTTTTTGGCCACACAAAAAGTATTCTCGTCACTTTTAGTAGCTTTTTGGGAATCTGAAAGTGTTAATTATCTTGCAGTCAATTGAGGATTTTATTAAAAATATCTTAATTTGTATTCTGAAGATAAACAAAGGTCTTATGGGTGTGGAACGACATGAGGGTGAGTAATTAATGACTGAATTTTTTTCATTTTTGGGTGAACTAACCCTTTAAAGCCGATCCACATGTGAGAACCATTAATGGAACTGAACAACATTCCATAACATTATAACCCCCAAACCTACTTTATTAGTTTAAAGTTTAAAAGCTGTTTTATCGAACAGTGCTTGTTGTAATAAAACCACACACTTTTGTTAAAACAATGCCAACCTTTCCAGATAAATCTGCACTTAACCAACTCAGTCACACACAAAAGTTAAATTCAATATGAAACAGCATTTGCAACACATTTTGTTGATTTTATGTTGACTTTAAATACTGTTATGTGACACATTAATTTGCAAACTAATGCAGCATGTTCATATACAACAGTTCAGCCACAGTTAGAGATAGAAAACAGAGAAAGAGAGAAAGAAAGAGAGAGAGAGATCACAGGAAGTGAGAGAAAGAGAGAGGGGTGTATAATATGATGTAAAGTGATGTAAATATTGTGTTGTGCTCTAGTAACAGCTCCTTCCTGAAGGCTGAGCAACAAACCGCTCAACTGTTTATTTTCCTTCCAGACGGACGAGTTCTTATCAAATAAGCAGACAGAGTTACAATGCGCTGTCCAACAACAGGCTTCACACACGCTCTGGTTTTGTCACTGACTCCACCTCAGTGTCACAAATCAGTGCTGCTCCCTAAAACCACATAGAAGTCTATACAGACAAACAAACACATGCGCTTACTCACTAACTATTCTAGTCAATGGAGCCCAATACCAAATGCATACAAGAATAAAAAGTGTCAAGCATAAAGTCTCTTACATTACTTTAAACAGTGACTTAAATTAAAATAAATAGAATTTAATTAAAATTCCTCTTTTGTACCTCAATTCAAATACAGTACAAATTCAGCAATTCAAAGTGTATTAATCGGAATGGCACACAGAAATGATATATATATGAAAAATCAGTTGCACTGACTTTAAACAGTGACTTATATGAAAATAACATTTTAATGTACAAAATTATACTTAAATGTGAAAAATAAATGAATAAATACTTGGATGTAAAATATAGAACTCTGGGAAATGAAGTGTTTTTCCACCATGGAACATAAAATGAATTGTAATTTATTATGTAAAAATGAAGAGTTCATTTGCAAAAACCGATAAACGCCATTAAAAAAACAAAATGAACTAAGTGCTGTGCATTATTTTCCATATATAGCACGTTCTGTACCCTAAATCCATTTTGTCAGAAAAGCCGGTTTTGTCCACTTTCAGGGATCGCAAGTTCACGTTTTACTGCAGAAGCCGACAAGCGCCCTTGTTGTTTCTGTACAGAAACCGATAAGTCCGTTTTAGCGAATCAGCGCGCAGTATTCAGGTCAGGTGACAAGGCTTCTAGCTAGCTGAGGGAAGTTTTGTCAAAGCTGACTAAAAGTGATCGAGGATTTATAATTTCGACTCCTGTAAGTCCTTGTACACCATACACGACTTACATGCTTAAACCTTGGTGGTTGTGTGTGTGTGTGTGTGTGAGAAAGTGTACTTGTGTGCCGATCTGTTAGTGTGTGTGTGCGCGCGCGCACAGTGAGTGTATGTGTGTGCGCGTTTGTGTGCACACGTGTGTTTGAGTGTGTTTTAAATGCAATTACTTGGGTTTTGTTTAAAGGAACACTCCACTTTTTTTGAAAATAAGCTAATTTTCCAACTCTCCTAGAGTTAAACAGTTGAGTTTTACCGTTTTCTAATCCATTCAGCTGATCTCCGGGTCTGGCGGTACCACTTTTAGCATAGCTTAGCATAGTTCATTGAATCTGATTAGACCGTTAGCATCGCGCTTAAAAATGACTAAAGAGTTTCGATATTTTTCCTATTTAAAACTTGACTCTTCTGTAGTTAAATCGTGTACTAAGACCGACAGAAAATGAAAAGTTGTGATTTTCTAGGCTGATATGGCTAGGAACTATACTCTCATTCAGGCGTAATAATCAAGGAACTTTGCTGCCGTATCATGGGTACAGCAGGCGCAATGATATTACGCAGCGTCTCTCACAAACATCTCCATGGTTGTAAGGCACGTTCCCTGTGCAAGCAGGGGCTCACGGGCGCTGCGTAATATCATTGCACTGCTGCAGCCATGGAACGGCAGCAAAATTCCTTGATTATTACGCCGGAATGAGAGTATAGTTCCTAGCCATATCAGCCTAGAAAATCACAACTTTTTATTTTCCGTCGGTCTTAGTACACGATTTAACTACAGAAGAGTCAAGTTTTAAATAGGAAAAATATCAAAACTCTTTGGTCATTTTTAAGTGCGATGCTAACGGTCTAATCAGATTCAATGAACTATGCTAAGCTATGCTAAAAGTGGTACCGCCAGAACCGGAGATCGGCTGAATGGATTCGAAAACGGTAAAACTCAACTGTTTAACTCTAGGGGAGTTGGAAAATGAGCCTATTTTCAAAAAAAGTGGAGTGTTCCTTTAACTCTCAAACATGAAATGTGGAGTTATCTGCTTTTGCCAAAAAACAAACTTTTAATATATATATATAAAACATACTTTCAATGAACTTTAATTTTTTAATTTACCTGTATTTTTTAGAGTTATTATTTCTTAATCAAAACAACCCAACTGCAGTTTGATTGATATTACTTGGAATGCACAATAAAAAAAACATGATTTGTGAGAATTAATAAAAATGGAGTTAACTGTTTTTGCAAATGAACACATACATTTCTATAGGTGGATAGCTTCTAGGTAATAATATTAGCCTGTAGAACATTATTAGTAATGAATTATACTGAAAACAATAATTTTAATTAGTCCTCTGTTGAGATGTACCAGTGTAATTCTTTAACCAGTGAACTCTAAAAATGAATCACTCATACAGTCCATATTTGTCTCCTAATTAAGGGACAAGGATTACTGAACACAACGTTTAAAAATTACACAAACGACCCAGAACTCTGTAACTCAACCATCATGTTCCTCACACACACTGTGGTTCATCAAACCCTCTCCCAAAACACACACACACAATGTGGAGGATATGCGTCAGTGCTGTCACAGTGTGACACATATCAGGCCTTTTCCATGTAACCACTGCAATCAGTGTAGAAATAACAGTATGATAAGGGATGAGAGCTTGGAGGAGGTATTTATGAGCCTATCAGGGGAGCTGGCTGGAGTTTGATCTATGGGCTACAAAGTTAAAAGGGAGAGTTTTGGACTCCTTTCCACAATAACTCCCCCCTTCTCGTCTTTTTCTGATAGGGGGCCTAATCAGAAACACCTGGCACACAGTTTCGCTTCTTACAGGCTTGTAAAGGAACTCACACACATTGCGTTAGTTTTTCTTTCAGTCGCAATAAAGGAATAACTTGTTTAAATGACTGAAATCTATCATAAAGCATCTGTAGCTTGGCTATAAATTGATCAGATAAACATATTCGGTGTTGCACGCAGATATGGGGACTATCTCGATTCACAAGAACTTGCAGTAATGCACTTTTAAACATACTTTACGGGCAAAAAATGGTGTGCTACTCTTCTAATGTTTTTGCAACTCTCTAGAATACTTGATTCTGATTGGTTAGTCGCAACATTCTGCTGTCATTCTACACTAGAGCCCATCCATTTTTTCAACGGCCTTTTGCTGCATTCCATTTCGGAAGAGGGATGTCGGAGCTGGGAATGATATCACACCCAAGCTGACCTCATTCCAGTACACGGGTCGGAAAACTAAGATAAACACGGGAAACCTTTGTTGTGCTTGGTCTTTTGGAATACAAACACATTAAAAGTGGTATGGAGAGTACTGTGTGCACCACTGAGTTTATGGAGACACACAAACAGAAGTGCTAACATCATTTTATGCTGTTTCACTGCGGTTGAGGCACTGAGAATCCATATTGGATTATGAATTGTTGCAGTTCCTCTGAGTTTCCGAGTTGCAACTCTGATTTAAGGGGGGCATTCCAGTTAAAAGTTCCTTCTGGGAACTTGGAATTTCCGATTTCTGAGGATAAATGGAATGCACCGTTAGTTACGGAACTGTTTTTCCCATAGGGATTTTATAAAGTATTCATTAAAGAGTTTATAAGTGATGAACGAAACCACCAACAAGCAAAAATGTATTTGAAAATCTGATAAGAAGAAAAAGGTACAAGATGGTGCAAAGCGAAAAACTGTCTTTATAAGTTGTATCGCTAAAAATCAATTCCCCTACGGAGAAATTAAAGAGTATTTTTACTTCCAGAACCTGACTGTTGTAGCCTACTCGATATAACTGACTTTTGTCCAAGGCAGCCAGTGCTATCTGGTGTCATGTCTCTTGTATCACTCGTTTTTTTTTTCTCACATAATAAAATCATTTCAATTTAAATGTACATTTCATGTCCATTCATTTATTTTTTGGTAGCCAGCCATGTGAAGTTAATGTACAGTCCTAATCATAAAATATACCTCTACTATATATTAAATGTGTGAATGCAAAGCAACAAGGCACTTTTAATCAAGGTTAAAGTATGTGTAGGCAAGAGGGGTCATTACACGACATGCGTGTGTTTGTATAAGCGTGTTCAGTGTGCGTTTGTGTATTAACATACACACACTAAGTTGTGAGAATAAATAAACACGCCACAGCCATGGCTCACGTGGCTGTATTATCTCAGAAAAGACAAACTGTTTTTTTCCACTGGTTTGATTCATACTGCAACTCACTATGACCCACCACAGCAACATCGCTCCTATCAAATCCACACATGGCTCCAATAAGAAAGTTATTTTTAGCAGTTTGCAATTTATTCCAGAATCTGATTACGGGTTTTGCATCTGATAGGCGCTCTGGATTTATTTGGATGGAACATGTATCCACAAACACAAAGCAACAACTTTATGGACTAACATTGTTTACTCAAACACCTCATCATCCAAACTGGCCTTCTGTGAGAGCGTGTGGGTTTATGTGTGTACCCATGAGCATGCGTGTCGGTCGTGTTGCTTTTTTACTGTGGAAGCGAGATTGCCGTCATGTCCACAACAGCCCTGTGATTGCAAATGTTTCAAAATGGCGAGCGAGCAAGGCAAACACAGGCACTTTGTGGATACAGTGACTTTGAAGATAAAAAACCCTCACAAAAATAATGTGCGGTCTCTGGAAAGCCAAAAAAGAACCACACACTCACATACACACTGACTTTAACTCTCTCTCTCTCTCTCTCTCTCTCTCTCGTTCCTTCATTCTCTCCCACTCTTTTTTTTTTGTGAACTCTCAAGCTCACACACACACACACACACACACACACACTCATTAATCTAGGCAGACTCAGGAAACCGCTCCACTGAGCTCAGTAGAGGCCCACAAATGGGGGGGTGGGGGGGATCAAAGCCAAGACAAGAGCAGCAGACTCACTGAAAAGAAACAGCACAAGGAGAAAATGAGAAGAAAAGAAGGTTTGGAAAAGGAAGAAAAGAGAAAAGAAAATTTTCCTTTGCTCCTCGACTTGAACACAAGAAGAGAGGATCTTAACCATCAAAACCTAATGAACTAACAGTGTGCGTGTGTGTGACAGAGTGTGTTTTTACATCCATAATGAATTGGAGGCGAATGTGCATGTGCTCTTGTGTCATCCTCTTGGAAGTATGACTAAGCTCCATGTGTCCAGTACTGTTTTAGTAAAGTTTTAATGACCATCCATATTTATTTTTTTGGTCTTTATTATGATACAAACAGAAAATACAGGAAATGTGTACACAAAATGTTAAAAATAAATAAATAAATAAATAAATAAGCAAATATACTACAGAAGAGGATTAGGGCCAAGCAATAATAAAAAAATAAAACGAGATCTCGAGATTAAAGTTGTTAAATTTCTAGAAAAAAGTCAAAATAAAATGTTGAGAATAAACTCGTTAAATTATGAGAAAAAACTTGTTAAATTACGAGAACAAATTTGCTAAATTATGAGAAAAATGTCGTTAAATTTCGAGAAAAAAGTCGAGATAAAATGTTGAGAATAAAGTCAAATAAATTACGAGAAAAAAGTTGTTAAATTATGAGAACAAATTCGTTAAATTATGAGAAAATGTCGTTAAATTTCAAGAAAAAAGTCGAGATAAAATGTTGAGAATAAACTCGTTAAATTACGAGAAAAAAAGTTGTTAAATTACGAGAACAAATTTGCTAAATTATGAGAAAAATGTCGTTAAATTTCGAGAACAAATTTGCTAAATTATGAGAAAAATGTCATTAAATTTCGAGAAAAAAAGTTGAGATAAAATGTTGAGATTAAAGTCAAATAAATTAAGAGAAAAAAGTTGTTAAATTACGAGAACAAATTCGTTAAATTTCGAGAAAAAAGTCGAGATAAAATGTTGAGAATAAACTCATTAAGTTACGAGAAAAAAAGTTGTTAAATTACGAGAACAAATTCGTTAAATTACGAATTTGTTCTCATAATTTTACGACTTTTTTCTCATAATTTAATGTTGTTAAATTACGAATTTGTTCTCGTAATTTAACAACTTTTTTCTCATAATTTAATGACTTTATTCTCAACATTTTATCTTGACTTTTTTCTCGTAATTTAACGACTTTATTCTCAACATTTTATTTAGACTTTTTTTCTTGAAATTGAATGTTTTTATTCTCGAAATTGAACAACTTTAATCTCGAGATGGTTTTATTTTTTTTATTATTGCTTGGCCCTAATCCTCTTCCCTAAAAATCAGTATTTAGTGTGACCTCCTGGATTTCTTCCAGTTTCTGAAAGAAAATCTGACAAACTTTTCATCAGATTTTGAAAGTTTTCTTGGACTTCCAGTCCTTTTCCATTTCCTATTGGCTTAAGAGAACCAGGTTCCTGCTATTGCTCAAGTATAAGGAAAGTTCTCTAAATACTTGCCACTTTAGCCCATAGAACTCTTTTTTTCTTTCTGTTTTTTAATACTGCATACAAATGTCCTGCATTATTTTCTGGTTATATTCTAATAAAGAGACTGAGAAATAGTTATATGTGGTCATTATAACATTGCTAAAAGAACATCTAATGGGGGCCAAAGACTTTTGCACAGTACTGTATATATATATATATATATATATATATATATATATATATATATATATATATATATATATATATATATATATATATATATATATATATATGTGTGTGTGTGTGTGTGTGTGTGCAAACACAGAAGCACACGTTTGCAAGTACACATTCATACACATCTCTTTTTCCCCTCTCCTTCCACCAGACACACTCACAGACACACACCCTCTCCTGGGAGCCCTTCAGGGAGGGTCGACAGTCCTTAAGAAAATATTCCCCAAAGCTCTAATTAGAAAAACGATGGTGCTCGTTAATAGCGGCGCCCCCCTCCCCTTCCCCCCCCCCTCTAACCTGGAAAAAAAAAACACAAAACAAAACCCAGAGAAAATCCCGTGGAGCAGAAGGCCTGCTGTTCCAATGACTGGGCCTGGGTCAGAACTCTATTTACCTACCGCAGAACTACCCACCCGTTTCCCGCTCCCTTTCTCCTGATTTCTCTCTCTCGCTCTCTGCTTCTCACTTTTAACACACAAATACACACACATTCTTTCTTAATCTTCTTCGCTTGTCTCCCTCTGTATTACCCTGTCTCTCTCTCTCTCTCTCTCTCTCTCTCACTCGACGTTTTAGTGCCCCCCTGGTAACCTGAACCCTCGGGCCCAGGAGCTGCATATGTTCCTGCTTAAGAGGCTTGGGCCCAAAAGTGAAACTCAACCCGTGCTGCTATGCCTCCCATTTCTCAAGACTTCATTAAAAATGAGAATAAAAAATGCTGGCGTCTTTTTTCCTACTCCCCTTTTCTTTCCCCCTTGCTCTCTCTGTGCCTAAAGAAGTTGTAGAGCAAAAAAAAAAAAAGCAAAAAAAAAAAAAGGAGTAGAGAGCCCAGCCAGGGGATTCTTGTGGCTTGTTTTATTTTCTTCCTGGTCCTGTGCCTGGATCCGTTGGAAAACAGAGAGTGAATGATCGCAGCCAGACTGAATCAGACTGTGTCAGCTTATCTGTGGAGAGATATCTCAATGAATTAACATAGCGAGTCACTCCTTCCTTTCCTCTAAACCGATGCCTCCTTCTAGTGCCGTACCCCATAACCCAACCAACCATTACTTTGCCACAGAGGCTCTCATTAAATGTATATATAGTTGTAGTACCAGTGCCGGAGATAGTTCAAGCTGTTTTTCACACACAAAAAAATGTGTAATACTCCGATATGAAGTAAGAACAGCCTTCGTTTGCTGAGGTGGATGAACTGTGCCCAGCAGGGATGTTTCCGATTTCCCACGAGCCAAAGCACGAGTGGATAAACATAGTCGACAGAACACAGATTCATGTGCGTATGTGCAAATAGGTCACAACTAGTCACTTTCAACACAATGATGCTTTAAATGGGTTACACTAAATTAACACTAATAATCAGATCATGTTTTTGAATGAGGTAGAGCTATATTAGACATGGTATGAGGACATCACATGTCATTTGTTGAAAAATGAAAGGAAGAAATTCTCAACATAACTGCTTAAAGAAAGGAAATCCTGCCTTAAAGTGTTAGTTTAAGTCTGGTGGAAACTAGTTATTTTACTTTATAAAGTTTTAAATATAGATATTTTTCTTACAAAAAACCATCGCTTCGCTTCAGAAGGCCTTTATTAACCACCTGGAGCCGTATGGATTATATTTGTGATGGATGGATGCATTTATTTTGGGCCCCCATTCACTACCATTATAAAGCATTATAAAGTCATATACACCTAGGATGGTTTGAGGGTAAATCATGGGATAAATTTAATTTTTCGGTGAACTATCCCTTTAATTAAAAGAGAAAATTGTCATATTAGAAAAGGCATTTGCAAACCTAATGAAAAAAAAAAAAATTCTGGCCTAAATGTATTTCATATTTGCTAAATATATGTTGCAGTGTGTAAACTGCTTAGCTTTTCAAACCAAAATATATTTTGATTAAACATTCAAATATCAAAATATATTTCAAAATTATTTGAAGGTGCAAGAAAATACATTTTCAATTAGTAAATGCAAATTGTATTTTTTAATACATATTTTGAACAATATAAATAGGCTATACAAAAGTTTGGGGTCAGTAAGCTTCCTCTTCTTTTTATTTTTTTGAAAGTAATGATACTTTTATTCAGCATGCATGCATTAAAAATAAAGAATGACAAAGGTATTTTTAATGTTACAAAAGATTTCTATTACAAATAAATGCTGTTCTTTTGAACCTTCTATTCATAAAAAAATCCTAAAAAAAAAATCAGTTTTCAGAAAAACAACTGTTTTCAACTTTTGATAATCATAAATGTTTCTTGAGCACCAGATCAGCATATTAAAATGATTTCTGAAGGATCATGTGACACTGAAGACTGGAGTAATGATGCTGAAAATACACCTTTGCCATCACAGAAATAAATTACATTTTAATATATATTCAAATAGAAAACTACGGAAGAGGATTAGGGCCAAGCAATAATAAAAAAATAAAACCATCTCGAGATTAAAGTTGTTAAATTTTGAGAAAAAACTCGTTAAATTTCGTGAAAAAAGTCGAGATAAAATTTTGAGAATAAAGTCATTAAAGTATGAGAAAAAAGTCATTAAATTACGAGAACAAATTTGTTAAATTATGAGAAAAATGTTAAATTTCGTGAAAAAGTCGAGATAAAATGTTAAGAATAAAGTCATTAAATTATGAGAAAAAAGTCGTTAAATTATCAGAACAAATTCGTAATTTAACAAGTTTATTCTCAACATTTTATCACAACTTTTTTCTCAAAATTTGACAACTTTAATCTCGAGATGGTTTTATTTTTTTATTATTGCTTG
Source organism: Chanodichthys erythropterus (assembly GCF_024489055.1). Taxonomy (NCBI): domain Eukaryota; kingdom Metazoa; phylum Chordata; class Actinopteri; order Cypriniformes; family Xenocyprididae; genus Chanodichthys; species Chanodichthys erythropterus. The sequence continues at coordinate 7,904,312 of NC_090243.1, forward strand.
GCCCTAATCCTCTTCCGTAGGTAAACAGTTATTTTAAATTGTAAAAATATTCCATAATATCACAGTTTTACTGTACATTTGATCAAATAAATGCAGCCTTGGTGAGCATAAGATATTTAAAAAAAAAAAAAAAAAATTGAACAGGAGTATATCTAGAAAAAAATACAAAAATGGCAGAAATATAAGCAAGCACAAGTGCAAATGTAGTCATGTCAAACATATCAACTAGGGGACTGACAAGTCCTTTAGCTATACCATGTGTTGAAAAATCACTTTATTTCAACTACACAGTATTAATGAGCCAAAATGTCCTTAATTTGGTGGGTGGATCTCCACGGTACTTCATGAAATTGTACCTCAGTAGATCCAGAGCAGTCATCGTGGTTAACACTATCTGCATGTGTATTGTTTTTTCTCATAGCCCTCCGCCTGCTTCTCTGGTGATGGCTCATTAGAATGTCTCACTTAGGCTGACAGTGTTATTTCTGTGTTTGTAGGCGCTCGTGAGAGGCTCTTTCTGTGGTGTTCATCTTGTCGGCTGCATGAGGGAGCAAGAGAGAGATGGAGAGGGGGAGAGGAGTAGAGTGACTTTCCAGATGTGCTTTTATGGGCCTGTTAAGGGTGGGGTGGGGGTTAGGGATTGGGGGGTGCAGAGTTGGAGCTGGTAAGGGAGTAGGAGCCAATTATGGTGCCATGTGTGTACATGTTTGTGTGTGTGTGGAGAAATTACTGGCATAACGCACTCCGTTTTATAGGTTCAGGTGTATGGAGCATCTGGAAGCAAAACTAGTAAAGAATGAGACATGAGAGCTCCTGCAAAGGTGTGCCGTGGCCTTCATTAGTAACACTTCTGATGCGTAACTGTGTGTATGGTTGATGGTTAATGAGACCATTGTGTTTTAACCTTAATTGAACCAGCTTCAGTGAATCTACACGATTAAATGAACTTCGTTTGACTATGACCAGGCCCACATGGAGTTTCCACACAATTGGAATGCCTGCAGTTCTCAAAGTTCCACACATTCCATTGCATGTTTGCTTATTAAATATTTTATATTTCAGAGACCAATAAAAGTGTAGTAATCTCAGCTCCTTTTCAAAGCTGGAGTGTTTTTTTAATTGTTAAAAAAATTCTCTTATCATGTTATAAGTCAGCCATTAGGCTGATTTCCCCAAAATTTCATTTCCATGTACTGAACTCTTGTTATTTATGCCAAGATGAATTCAATTTTTCATTCGAGGGCATCTTTAAGGAAAACCTTTCGGAAACAATCATTGTTTAACAGTCCATTTCATGGTGTGATACTAAAGTACCCATTTCGGTACCAATTGGTACTGCAATTTAAAAAATGTGATGCTTTGAGCGCTGTTGAGCAGATTCGTAAAGACCTCTGATTGGCCATTGTGTTCACGCGCTCATCAGATATCTGTGATTGGCTACAATGATTAAAGCACAGCAGTGTTTGAAAGCACACGGAAGTGTTTGAATCTAAAAGCGCTTGAAAGCAGGCGGATAATGGCAGATAGGGTATTATTAAAGGTGCCATCGAACGTTTTTTTACAAGATGTAATATAAGTCTAAGGTGTCCCCTGAATGTGTCTGTGAAGTTTCAGCTCAAAATACCCCATAGTTTTTTTTTATTAATTTTTTTAACTGCCTATTTTGGGGCATCATTAAATATGAGCCGAGTCATGCTGTGCGGCCCCTTTAAATGCTGACGCTCCCCACCCACGGAGCTCGTGCTTGCCTTAAACAGTGCCTAAACAAAGTTCACACAGCTAATATAACCCTCAAATGGATCTTTACAAAGTGTTCGTCATGCATGCGTCGGATTATGTGAATATTGTAAACTGTTATATTGTTATATACCGGGAGCGTTTGAAAATACTGTTATATACCGGGAGCGTTTGAAAGCAGGCGTCTCTCAGCGGACTGGTCCGCGAATAACGCCTGCTTTCAAACACTCCCTTGTGCATCTGTGTAAGCGCTAAGTGAAGAGCGTCAATGATGACTATTTACAGCGTTTTTGAAGTGTTTATCATTGAAGCCAATCACAGACATTTCTGATGAGCGCGTGAACACAATCAGAAGTGATTACGAATCTGCTCAACAGCGCTCAAAGCGTTCCATTTTTTTAATTTCAGTACCGACTTGGTACCAAAGTTGGTACTTTTGTCAACTTTTTCTATTACAAAAAAATAAAAAAAATTGTGTTTTTGCAGTTTACACAGAGATGATAACAGTATCGTTCTCAAAAACGTCGAATTGGAATCCTGTTTTCAAATGTTTGCATTTTCAGGCCATCAAAATGCTGTTGTCGTGTAAATAAATGGCCAAAACACATAAAAAGTTTTCAGTTTTAGTTGAAAATGGTGTTGTGTAAACAGCCCCTATATTGAGTGCCTCAGGGATGACGCATTTTTGTAGGCAAAACCCGGAAGCGAGTTAGCATTTTAGGACTTCCGGTTCCAATGCCGTAAAGTCTATGAGTTTTTTGAATGGGTTTTTGCTAAATCGCCTGAAATAAGGTCTGTGGTTAACAAAGCCTCTAAATATTTTCATGTTTTGATCTATGACATAAAACACCAGTTATAACCCACTTGTGATTTTTTAAACTTTTACTGTCTTAAAAACGGCAGTTGCTAACAAGTTGCTAAAAGGGATTACTTCCTTTGGCGGGGACTTTAAACGTCATCATGACAAACAGGACATTTGGACAGCATTTCTCATGAAAAAGTTGATAAGTATTCATAACAGCACAGATCATAATCAGTGAGCATGTTTATAAATAAAGTTGTTTTCTAAATACAGTTTGAGGACGCTTGGTGGTGACGACGTTGATCCGCGACCATGGTGTGCTGTAGTCCGTTTATAGCCTACTGTTAGCCTTTTATATCTGACGACTTTATTTAGACTTCAAAATCTATAAATGTTTTGTTAACTTGTAAAGATTATCTTGATAGACAAAACGTGTAAGTGTCATAACCCTTTGTTAAACACAGAGCTTATTTTCTGCGATTTTCCAAAAGTCTATGGGAAAAATGAATAGGGTTTCAATCGAGGGAACCCGTGTGCCGCTAACTTCCGGGTTGGCCTACAAAAACACGTCATCCCTGGGGCACTCTATTACACAGCTTTACCCAGGTTTTTTTTTTGAGTTACAGTTCAAAGAAATTAATCATTCTGGGAAATAAAATATTCTTTCTCTTAAAATAAAATAAAATTTAATTTATTAAACATAAAAAGTTTATATAAATTAAGTATATATTTCTATATTCTGACATTTCATAGAGATCTATCTGTTGGACTGTCTGTAAGGCCTTTAAAATCAAACTTCATTTTGAACTTTTTAAACTTTGTTGGTCAAGCCACCAGTCAAAGTTTGTCTTGACGAATCTTCCTTTTCTACTTAAATTACATTTCATTATTTAAAAACATTTTCAATTCAGTTCTGAATGGCACACAACCCTGATGACCGTGAATGTGTATGAATGCATAATCGCATAAATCAATCACATCTTGCACGTATGTGCATGTCTGATCTTTTACAAACCCGCATATGTTTACCGTATGTGTGCAGGTACATTAATGTTTGATCTTCAGATCTGTGAGGGGGTAAGAAATAGTGCTTTGGTCTGTGAAGTATTAGCTTTAGGCATCCATGAAAGAGCGCGCACACATGGCAATAGACAAGCATTAAACAAGCATGAGAATGTGCATCAGCGAGGCCTGCAGCTTGTTAGTTACGATCGTTAATAGTTGCGCGTTTTACTGGCAATGCCTTCAAAGCGCTGCCACGTCGATTTATCCAGATCTCACCTGCTCTCGGCTCCGACCGACGAGGAAGAGGAGAAAGATCAAGGAATTCCCCGTGAGCACATGCCACCTTCGGCCCTGACTTTGACACTGAGAGGTATGTGACCCTTTCCCTTTCTCTCCTAAACCCTGAGAGCCGGCTGAATGTTGCATCAGAACCAGATGTGTCCCCATGAGTGTAAGTATGCGTCTGTGGATTAGACCATTGGGCTGGAGCCCACTGATGCGATGGGGCCAGAGTGACCCCTCGTGACCTCAGAGCCTGCAGCCATGCCGACAGGAAGGGCTCGCAATTGGCTTCAGCTGTGACCCGCCTCCTCAGAGCTCATTAAGACAAACTGTTTTTAAAGTCTATATGGCTTATGCTATCATGAGCACTAACACTCTGCAGCTGAGAGGGTCGGGGGTGAAGGGGGAGGAAGAGAGAACTGAAGTAGTGAAAGGCGAGAAACAGCAGTGAAGAAAAAAGGTATAGTGTAAAGAAGGAAGAACTGGGCTAAAGTTGAGAAAGGATAAGGGAGGAACGTCTGTCAATTCTAAATAGTGGTGCATCTCAAACCTTATCTAGATGGAGATTAACAGAAATTATTTGTTTTTTGGCAGCAATATTTACCTGATCAGGATAGAAACTTCAAAACTGTTTATTTTCCAGTGTGTATATATATATATATACATTGGCATGAAAAAGTATGTGAAACCCTTGCAGAATCTGTGAAAATGAGAATTATTTTAATAAAATGAGAGATCATACAAAATGCATGTTATTTTTTGTTTAGTACTGTCCTGAGTAAGATATTTTACATAAAAGATGTTTGCATTTAGTTCACAAGACAAAACAATAGCTGAATTTATTAAAATAACCCCATTCATAAGTATGAACCATTGATTCTCAATACTGTGTGTGGTTACCTGATGATCCACGACTGTTTTTATGTTTTGTGATGGTTGTTCATGAGTCTCTTGTTTGTCCTGAGCAGTTAAACTGAGCTCTGTTCTTCAGAAAAATCCTCCAGCTCCTGCAAATTCTTCAGTTTTCAAGCATTTTTGCATATTTGAACCCTTTCCAGCAGTGACTGTAGGATTTTGAGATCTGTGTTTTCACACTGAGGACAATTGAGGGACTCAAACTCAACTATTAAACAAGGTTCAAACATTCACTGATGCTCCAGAAGGAAACATGATGCATTAAGAGTCGTGATGCATAAAAAACTTTTGAACAGGATGAAGATGTCACAATTTTGTTTAAATATCATTGTTTTTCATTTAGTACTTGCCCTTCGGAACCAACAGAAGATATTTGCATGTTTCCCGGCAGAAAAGTACAATTTACCTTGATATTTAAATTCAAAAGTTTTCACCCCCCGGCTCTTAATGCATCGTGTTTCCTTCTGGAGCATCAGTGAATGTTTGAACCTTTTTAATAGTCGTGTTTGCAAAAATGCTTGAAAACTGACGAATCTGCAGGAGCTGGAGGATTTTTCTGAAGAACAGAGCTCAGTGTACCTGCTCAGGACAAACAAGAGACTCATGAACAACCATCACAAAACATAAAAACAGTCGTAGATCATCAGGTAAACACACACAGTATTGAGAATCAATGGTTCACATACTTATGAATGGGGTTATTTTAATAAATTCAGCTATTGTTTTGTCTTGTGAACTAAATGCAAACATCTTTTATGTAAAATATCTTACTCAGGACAGTACTTAACAAAAAATAACATGCATTTTTTATTATCCCTCTTATTTTATTAAAATAATTCTCATTTTCACAGATTCTGCATACTTTTTCATGCCACTGTATATACACACCGATCAGGCATAACATTATGACCACCTTCCTAATATTGTGTTGGTCCCTCTTTTGCTGCCAAAACAGCCCTGACCTGTCGAGGCATGGACTCCACTAGACCCCTGAAGGTGTGCTGTGGTATCTGGATGTTAGCAGCAGATCCTTTAAGTCCTGTAAGTTGTGAGGTGGGGTGTCCATTGATCGGACTTGTTTGTTCAGCACATCCCACAGATGCTCAATTGGATTGAGATCTGGGGAATTCGGAGGCCAAGTCAACACCTCAAACTCGCTGTGTTCCTCAAACCTGAACCATTTTTGCTATGTGGCAGGGTGCATTATCCTGCTGAAAAAGGCCAGAGCCATCAGGGAACACCATTTCCATGAAAGGTTGTACATGGTCTGCAACAATGCTTAGGTAGGTGGTAAGTGTCAAAGTAACATCCACATGGATGGCAGGACCCAAGGTTTCCCAGCAGAACATTGCTCAAAGCATCACACTGCTTCCGCCGGCTTGCCTTCTTCCCATAGTTCATCCTGGTGCCATGTGTTCCTCAGGTAAGCGACGCACACGCACCCGGCCATCCATGTGATGTAAAAGAAAACTTGATTCATCAGACCAGACCACCTTCTTCCATTGCTCCGTGGTCCAGTTCTGATGTTCACTTTTGGCGCTTTCATCGGCAGACAGGGTTCAGCATGGGCACCCTGACTGGTCGGCTGCTAACTGTGATGCACTGTGTATTCTGACAGTTTTCTATCAGAACCAGCATTAACTTCTTGAGCAATTTGAGCTACAGTAGCTCGTCTGTTGGATCGGACCACACGGGCCAGCCTTCGTGCATCAATGTGCCACCCATGACCCTGTCGCCAGTTCACCACGGTTTCCTTCCTTGAACCACTTTGGATAGATACTGACCTATAATCAGTAATATTATTACAATTTATAACTGTTTTATTCCTGTGATGGCAAAGCTGAATTTTCAGCATCATTACTCCAGTCTTCAGTGTCAAAAAGTTACTTATAGTCAATAGAATGTTTGTTGGGGGAGCTCAAAATAAAATGTTAGCAGATATTAGGCAGATAGTCTAATAATACTCAGTTGACATGTAGTTGCTAAGTTACTTGAAAAGTCTAAAGTGGACCTTCAAAATAAAGTGTTACCATATTGTGTAGCATAAGTGTACAAACTAGCTTGCATCCCCTGTACTTAATAAAAGCAGCCACAGTATCCAGAACTAACATTATTAAACATAAGTTACATATTTAAGAAAACAAGTTTGGGTTTTCATTGGAACATTGTTCAGAGTCTGGTTGTGAGGAATCAATGAGCGTGTGTATGTGTGTGTGAGTACATACTCCTGCCATCGCTCCTTTTCTGCTCTGCCATCACTGCTTTTTACCACAAGTTCTCTCTTTCATATGCCTGTCCGTTCATTTTTCCATCCTTTCCACTCGTCCTTCTCTTTCTCTTTCATCCAGGATGAGAAGCAGCTCCCCTCTGAGCTTATAGAGTGTGTTTTTGGCACTTGTGTCCAGTTTGTGTATGCGAGCGTGTGTGTGTTTGTGAAAGGAAAAAAGAAGGAGAAAAAGAGAGAAAGACAGAGAGTTCTGAGCAGAAGAGCCTGCTGTGCTAGATTAATACTGGACGCTCAGAGGGGGGCTTCCCCCATTCATTACTGACTGATGCCCATACCAAATTGATTTATGGAAGCGGCCCTTAATCAATTATGTGTGGAGAGAGAGAAAAGAGAGAAGAATGCAGGGAGAGGGCAATAAGAGAGCACAGAGAGGTAAGATAAAATAAGAGAGGTGAGGAAAAATGGGGCAGGGAGGTGTTGATGTAGTTTGCCCCTGGAGTGCACCATGGTGGGATGTTGAACTAAGCGGTGTGGTTTAGAGCTGGTTAGCTACATTGTGCGGTTGCGACGTGTTGCTGTTTGTGAGGGGATGTTATTTTTCAGAGGAGGTTTGGAGTGTTGTGTTGAGTTTGCTCTATATAGTGGTTTGCAGTAACTGGCTATATAAACAGTGCTGAGGATCACACGTATCCCTCCTGAACTGTGTGTTTGTGCATCAAGTGCTCAAGGAAGCCCGCGTAGGGATGTCACAGGAAGCACTTGAAGCTACAGGTTTGAAAGGTGGATTTGATGAAGCTCTGTTTACAATTTCACAATGTAAACTAAGTTTTTACATCATTTGAAGGAAACGCGAGTGACTCACCTCACAATTCTGGGGTGTTGCGGGTGTGTTCTGTTGCTATGCTGTGTTCTCAGAGAGGTTACTGGTCTGAGTCAAAAGAGCTGGAAGGGCACACAGATGAATACTGCAGAGGAAAACAATGACACCATCATGAAACCATTTATTTTAATATGTTTATATATATATATATATATTTAATATTAAATTATAACAATATTTCTATTTAATTTAAAATAAGCCATTCATAAGAATTATTTATGTACATTAATAAGAATCCAGATTTGTATGTGTTGCACATCTGGGCAAACAGATGTGCTCTGTAGAGGAAAAGAAGAAATAATATATATTTTAAATTAAATGTTCAATTTTGTACATTAATAAGAAAGTTTGCAACAAAAGTGGACTGTATTGCATTGTAATGAAGGGTTATGGATGATTTTAGTGCACTACTCCTATTAGTGATGGGTAGTAACTGATTACATGTAATCTGGATTACATAATCAGATTCCAAAAATTAAGTACTTGTAATTAGATTACGTTTTAAAATATTTGTAATCAGTCTACATTTTTACTTTTGTAATCAGTCAACAGTTACTTTTTTTATTGAATACATGTTATTCTCACAATGGCAGTAAATTAATTCAATCATGACAACTCGCGAAAGATTTTTAGCATGGTAAGGACATGACAACGTTAAAGGTGCCCTAGATTCAAAAACTGAATTTACCTCGGCATAGTTAAATAACAAAAGTTCAGTACATGGAAATGACATACAGTGAGTCTCAAACTCCATTGTTTCCTCCTTCTTATATAAATCTCATTTGTTTAAAAGACCTCCGAAGAACAGGCGAATCTCAACATAACACCGATTGTTACGTAACAGTCGGGGTGTACGCCCCCAATATTTGCATATGCCAGCCCATGATCCCAACATTATGAAAGGCATTATAGACAAGGGCAGAACGTCTGTATCTGTGCACAGCTGAATCATCAGACTAGGTAAGCAAGCAATAACAATAGCGAAAAATGGCAGATAGAGCAATAATAACTGACATGATTCATGATAATATGATATTTTTAGTGATATTTGTAAATTGTCTTTCTAAATGTTTCGTTAGCATGTTGCTAATGTACTGTTAAATGTGGTTAAAGTTACCATCGTTTCTTACTGTATTCACGGAGACAAGAGCCGTCGCTATTTTCATTATTAAATACTTGCAGTCTGTATAATTCATAAACACAACTTCATTCTTTATAAATCTCTCCAACAGTGTAGCATTAGCCGTTAGCCATGGAGCACAGCCTCAAAATAATTCAGAATCAAATGTAAACATCCAAATAAACACTGTACTTACGCGATTAGACATGCTGCATGACAAACACTTTGTAAAGATCCATTTTGAGGGTTATATTAGCTGTGTGAACTTTTTTTATGTTGTTTAATGCAAGCGGGAGCTCTTGGGGCGTGGAGCACGAGATTTAAAGGGCCACACACCCTGAATCAGCTCATTTCTAATTATGCCCCAAAATAGGCAGTGAAAAAAATGAATAAAAAAAAAATCTATTGGGTATTTTGAGCTGAAACTTCACAGGCACATTCAGGGGACACCTTAGACTTATATTACATCTTTTAAAAAAAAAGTTCTAGGGCACCTTTAATGTATTTGGTCTTGGCAGAATAGATCTGCTACGCTGCTGCTGCTGAACAAGTACAGGAACTTGCTACTGCCAATACATATGCAGATATGCTGTTTTGAGTAAGACATAGTGCTGCTGCACAAATCGCATATATCAATAACCCATAGCAGATCTATACAGGTGGAGCTGGGGAAGGTGGAGGGTTTTAGAGGAACTCTGAAGCACGCTGCAAACTGCTATATTGAATGTAACAAGCTATGTGTGAGCAACAAGCTCATTGGCTGCAGAAGTGACAAGGACCAATCAGCTTGTGCCAAGTAGTTAATGCTGTAATTATCATCAGCTTGCGTTAAGGAACCATCAGACTGCGCCATCTAGAGTTTCATGACTGAACTATGTATTTCATTGATACTTCTACTTTTTTATCTTTTTAAATTTTCCTTTCCTATAAAAGTCTACTGCTTATAAATGTTCAGAAGGTCTTCCAGGTTTGTGAAGTCAAACACACAGATGATCAGCCACTAGTCATGTGACTATTAGTGAAAACTGAAACCCACACAGCATTACTGTCTTAGGAAGTTCACGGTTCTCTGATGTCAATTATTGGTCAAATGGCATGCAGGTAAACAATTTTTTTAAAATCTTTTTTAGTAAGCGTTTTATTTTGATTGTTTTTATTTTTTAATTATTGATTTTAATTTAAAATTTGTATGATTTAATTACTTACTCACAATCCCCAGTTTGGGAAACCCTGATATAATGTAATATTTAATACACTTCATGTTGTTGATAACAAAGAATGGAATTTTCTTTCCTTTTATATTTTTATATCAATCAATATGATACAAGATTATCCAACACTATCTCACAACCAATTGGTAAGTATTTTACGACCTCACTCGTACGAATTCATACAATTTGTCTAAACCTGCAGTGACGGGTAGAATTAGGGGTGGGGTTAGGGTGTACAAATACATATGAATTTGGCAACTCATAAAATATGTACGGTTTACCAAAAAACGCACTAATTCATACGAGTGAGGTCATACGAATTCGTACGAATTAACCACCTCGTAAAATACGTACGAATTGCTGTGAGATTATCAATGTGATAAACAAGTTAGGTCAAAAGTAATCTAAAAGTAATCAAAAAGTAGTCAGATTACATTACCTCAAATGTGTAATGTAATTACAATACTAACTACAATTTTAATCATGTAATTTGGAATCAGTAATAGACTAAAATTTGTAAGTAATCTACCTAGCACTGACTGCTATGTGGTAACTAGCTGTAATTCCCTGTGCATCATGGGAATTTTCTGTGACGTCAGAAAACCACATACAAATTTTGTATGTTGATGTATATTACTACATTTACCATGACGACCTCTTTAGAGCCAATGCATAATTTTTTATTTCTCTCATTTTAACTTGGGTCCCTCATGCAATGTAAGGATTTTTTCACCATGAGTATAAATAATCACACACCTCTTGCACACAAAAAGCGGCACGATTTTAGTTATGCAAACAGAAGTTGAATACTTAAGAGTTATGGGTTTGTTAAAATCCCCCACACTAAATATGTTTAATTGTAATAGTGATGCCCACCATCGGAACACTTTACAAAGCTCTTGTCAAGCTAGCTGTGTTGTGCATAATATGATATAGTTATAGGGTGTGTGTGTGTGTCCACATTTGTGTGACAGACAGAGGAGTGGAGTGTATGGAGTGTTTTAAAAAGCTCTTGTCATGCTGCTTCTATTGTCTGCTGGAGAGGGCAAGGGGGTGCTTGAGGAGGGGGGCCGTTCACGCTGTGAGCCTGTTTCTCCGGCCTGTCAGAACTCTATCTGAGACTCAGCCGGAACTAATCAACTCCAATAGGCCTCTCCACTACCCACAATGCACCGTGCCTCGCTGGGGGTCGGTCAGTGGGAACAGAAGGAATGAGCATAAAAACCCCTCCTTCCTCTCACACACTCCTGGTCTACACCCCTTTTTCGCTGGCCCGCACGGCACACAACACTCCCACTGTCTCTCAGTGCTGTAATAATAAACACTTGCAATAATATTTTCACAGCGAGCAAAAGCCAGCCTCAGATCACAGCTCCGCACAGCTGCGGCGGACACTTGCCTGGACACACACGCAAATTCATGCACTCTCACACACACAATCAGATATGTGTGAGTAAACTGTGCGACATATGGGTACAATCATTATACAATTCAAGCGTCTCTGTTTGGTTCATATCTACAACGCACAATCTACACTACTGAACACAATTTGTTTGTTCATGCATTAAGATGGTTTACTTAATATTAAGATATCATTAAATACAAGCTTTATAAAACAGATTTTACAAGTCCACAGTTCAGCTTCTGATTGGTCAATGGTCAATACAGAGTATCATTACTGCTAAAACTTTGATATTGTATACAAACAGACACCTTCAGGAAAGAACATTAAAGAGCATCTAGACAAAACTTCACATAACAAACAAGAAGAAAAGGTACAATTATTAATAAACATGATAATGTATTAATTAAATGAATGAATAATAGAATATAGAAATAAATAAATAAAATCAGTTCTACTGATAAACCCCAAAATATAGTAACAGTAAAAAACCTAGAAGTTATGTCAAGAACTAAATCTTCAGTTTAGACAGAAAGTTGACACTTAATTTGAATTTGATCAGAACTGTGCAACACTAGCTACTATTCAAAAGTTCGGGGTAAGTTTTTGTTTTTCTTTTTAGAAATTAATCCTTTTTTTCATCAACGATGCATTCAATTTATCAAAAGTGACAGTAAAGACATTATTTCTGAAGGATCATGTGACACTGACGACAGGTGTAATGGCGGGTGTAACTGTGCCATCACAGGAATAAATTACGTTTTAAAATATATTCAAACAGTTATAATAATATTTAGCAATATTACTGCTTTTTCTGTAGTTTTATCATATGATGCAGCTTTGGTAAACATAAAAACATCTATCAATAACAATTTAAATCTTAATGATTCCAAACTTTTTAACAGTAGTGTATATAACAGTTAGCAAAATGCTGTTTAAAATCGTTGTAGATTGAATATAGCATATCTCAGCTCAAATTTTTAGATTTGGAAGACAATTTTAAAGGATTAGTTCACTTTCAAATTAAAATTTCCTGATAATTTACTCACCCCCATGTCATCCAAGATGTTCATGTCTTTCTTTCTTCAGTCGAAAAGAAATTAAGGTTTTTGAAGAAAACATTCTAGGATTATTCTCCATATAGTGGACTTCAATGGAGCCTAAACGGTTGAAGGTCAAAATTACAGTTTACAGCAATCCCAGACGAGAAATAAGGGCCTTATCTAGAGAAACTATCACTCATTTTCTAAAAATAAAAAAAAATGTATACGTTTTAACCATCAATGATCTTGAACTAGCTCTCTTCTTCTTCTCTATTTGAATTGCTGCAGTGTAGACGATGCTAAGTGTATTACTGCCCTCCACAGGTCAAAGTTTGAACTTAATTGTCATATACAATATGCTAGTGCAAGTATATAACAATTAGTTCAAACTGTGACCTGTGGAGGGCAGTAATACACTTAAGCCGGGCACACATTTAACGACTAGCTAAAACATTCTAAAGCCGCGCACACACTTAACGATTGTGAGGCCGATTATGAATGTAAATTGATACTTATGACTGATCGCGCTCAAACGCGTCCAGTCAGAGCCAGTTGCGTTCAGTCTGCGATTACAGTCGGTGTTCAAATTCCATGTGTAAGTATTTAAATCTGCTTCAGTCGCAGGAAACAATCGCTGTGTGTTGAACAGTCTTAGAATGTTTTAGCTAGTCATTAAATGTGTGCCCGGCTTAAGACTGTGCTCAACACACAGCAATTGTTTCCTGCGACTGAAGCAGATTTAAATACTTACACATGGAATTTGAACACCGACTGTAATCGCAGACTGAACGCAACTGGCTCTGACTGGACGCGTTTGAGCGCGATCAGTCATAAGTATCAATTTACATTCATAATCGGCCTTACAATCGTTAAGTGTGTGCGCGGCTTTAGCAGTGTCTACACTGCTGGAATTCTAATAGAAGAAGAAGAGAGCTAGTTCAAGATGAGCATTTATTGTTAAAACGTATATAATTTTTTTTTTTTTTTAGATAATGAGCAATGACTTCTCTAGATAACACTAGGAAGACTCGTCTGGGATTGTGTAGAACTCTTTGAAGCTGCACTGAAACTGTAATTTTGACCTTCAACCATTTGGGCTCCATTGAAGTCCACTATATGGAGAAAAATCCTGGAATGTTTTCTTCAAAAATCTTAATTTCTTTTCGACTGAAGAAAGAAGGACATGGACATCTTGGATGACATGGGGGTGAGTTAATTATCAGGAAAATTTTAATTTGAAAGTGAACTACTCCTTTAAACAATTCAAGGAATTCAATGCAAACTCATGACTTTGCTAGCGCCATGCTCTACTGTTTGAGGTAAAGGAATGCTTATATCATACCAACTACACAGATACAAACGATAAAGATAATAAAGGGGAACTTACAGTATAAAACAAACTCTTCAAGGTGTGAGCATGGAAAAATGAGGAAAATTCCCCTTATAACTCACATGCACAGCGATTTTTATCCAGAAGCACAACAGAGTTTCTACTGCCCTCTTCTGGGGACTGACATTAACTCATTATTACTCATGGTGGGAATATTAAGAACATTGAGACAGAAAGACAGAAGGAAGTGAGAGTGGAAGAAATAAAATATCAAAAAAAAAAAAAAAACATTTTCGCTGTATTAGTACTCACTAACTATACCATTATAGCCAAGCCTGGAAATGTTTACATTTTTAATGTTTAGCTAACTTAGTAGTAGTACACATTAGCATTACCATAAAATATGCTAATGTAGAAAAATCAGGCAAATGTCAAAGACATCTTCAGCTCCAAGCTCATATGAGTGACCAAACCTTCCATCAGACTTTCCTGTGTGTCACTCTTGCCACAGAGGATATTGCGTCAAGTGATGATGAAAGAGAAAATGTGAGTGAATATGCTTCATTGGGAAGTGGGAGGGTGTTGTGGCTCTTCATGAAGGTGAAGTGGGTGTAGATTTAAATGTGTTAAAGAATAACACCCCCCCCCCCCCAACACACACACACACACACACACACACACACACACACACACACACACACACACACACACACACACACATTATAAGAGCTCCTCATTGTTTTAAACAAGTGTGCCAATGAATAAGTGGGTATGTGAACATGAAAAACTGTGTATTTAACCCTGCATGGTTTTGACTGTTTGAATATGGGAGGTGAAGGGCGTTACTGAGTTTTAAAGAGTGAAATTTTAAAGAATAAAATGTGTGTTGACTTTCTGTTACCATTTCACTAGGAGCTCACTTGTTTTTAGGATTAATAAAAATATTGATTTATTAGTTTAACAGTTATTATCATGAATTGTAAACACACTTATGTGTGCATATGCTCATTTATATGGACTGCAATGTTTTTTCAATGTTCATGAGTGTATGTGTGTGTGAGTGGAGGGTTGGGGGTGTAGCAGACCTATTGACTCCTGAATGGATGAAATAAAGACCAGCACATGGGAATGAGCTCTTGGCTCTTGGTGGGGACGGAGCATTGAGATGCACTGGTGTGGGATTAATCCTCCATTCAGTCTCTCCTCCACTCGGCCGTTCTTGCCACAAAGGGCCCCACCCTGTGTATGAAGGGTTTCCGTGACGACCCCTAACCTGGCATTTTGCACTGCTATTCCCAACCACTTTATGAGAGCACACAGTTACTTTGTTCAATATTTACTCCTCCTCATATCTCTCAGATACCCCCTCCCTTCCAAAAACACTTGGACATATTACATAGGGTAGTGATGAGTGAAGTGCCCCCACGGTATAAGCTGTGGGATATTAAGCTGGAAGAGGAAATGGATCCGTTTCTAAAACACAACATGCAGCATACAGTCAAAATTCTGTATAACCATTACCTGACATTTTCATTTAAAGTGATTTAGCCACAAGGAACCTGTTTAGTGTCTCAAACCCCTTGGACGCTGCCTTTTTTTCCCACACAGTGTCTCCACCTTAAAGGCAGGGTAGGCAAAAAATTTTGTTCCAAATTTGTTTAAACTTTCTATATATATCCATGCATAATTAAAATGTAAGAACTCTGATAAAAAGAGTATAAAAATCGAGTGACTCTAGACCGTTTAATCTGTATTAAACACAGCTCATTATTTCCATCCGGGACGAAACATAGGATTGGCTTAAGCGACTGTCACTCTCTCGCAACCATGGCAACCACCCTTTTGACACACATGACCTGCCCACTTGCACACGCACGTTTGATTTGGGGAGTTCAAGAGGCGTGGATCCTAGGAATACCAAAACAATGGCAGAGAAACAGCAAGCAAAATTCACAGTACCGGCCTATGCAGTTAGTAAAGGCAAACCAGGCAAAAAAAGGAAGACATTAACAGTACACGAAAAGGCAATGAACAAAAAGTCTTTGGATAAACAAAGAAATAAAACGCGAGTTAATATCGGCGTGGCTTTCCAGCGATGGCGAGAACTGAGAGCAGGATTGTGCACAGTTTGCACGCATGCATCAATCGGCATTTATCATATATGCATCATATAACAGTGGCAGGTCCCGAGGCAGGCGCATATAACCACGGAAGGTCCGAGGCAGGCGCGCATAACCGGGGCAGGTCCAGTGGCAGCTCCCCCTGCCACGCAAAGATTTTACTCCCTCTCAACTGAGGGAACTCAAGGGGCTGAAAAGTGACTACTTAATGGCTTTATTTCTGCTGGACAGGTAAATCTTTCTTTTTGTATTTTTAGTTTTTTTCCCTTTAGTTTATTTTTTCATGAAGCAGGTGTCATTAGCACACGTAGCTGCGTAATATAGCTAACATAACATTACTCAGCGAGCCGTTGTAGAGACTATAAATAATCTATAGGCCTAGCTCAAGATGATAGTGTTGAATTGTGCATAATTTTGCTTTAGATAACTAAATACATGTTTAACAGATAGTAGGCCTAACGTTACTCCGCATCTAGGAACTTTTCTTAGAACTATATTTACCCTCTGTCTAACTCTTACCATGTTCACCTGTAAGTTTACCTGCACGTTTTTTTTTCGCCTTTGTTTTGTTTTTATATTCTCTACCTATGTTTACTGATGTCTTTATCTTGTATCTGTGTGTGTCGTACACACTTTGTTGTATGTGTGTGTTATTATTTTGTGTCTGCAATGCAGTTGTGAGTTGATATTTGAGTGTATGTTACTCTGTTTATCTGTAGAACAACGTATATGTTATGAATCTTACACAAAATTCATCTTCATCACAGTGTAAATGATGGTAATGGAAAAACGTGTATCATGCAACCTGTTTTTAGCTTTGCCTTATAGATAACTAGCTCGTTAGCGAATCAAAAAATGTATATTTTAAACTTTACCAATATCAATATGCTAGCTAGCTTGATAGTGAGTACTAAAATACATCTTGTTTGTTTATCTTCATAATTATAAAGTTATTTTTATTACATGTGATTCTGACATGATGTCACTACATGCACTGTGCTCCTACCTCTCCGCTCGTCTCAGGTACATAAGGCGTCTTCCAGCTCAGTGGTCGGAGTCGCGCGTTCATGCGTTTTGGGGGCGTGGCTTTGGAAGGAGCCCAGAAGGGAGGGGGTGGAGTGAATGGAAATAATGAGCGGTCTTTAAAACAGTCGTGAGAGGTCTACAGACACTCGATTTTTATACTTTCTTTTTCAGAGTACTTACATTTTAATTATGTATTGATATATAAATAAAGTTTAAACAAATTTTGAAAAAAAGTTTTTTTATACATTTTTTACCTACCCTGCCTTTAACACTGGGGAATTAGGAATGGTGAGCGCCCCCTGCTGGCCTCACTGCAACACCTTTTCTTCACCGGTAGGTCTCTCACCTTGCAGGTTTAGCACTGCTTAGCTTCAGTAACCAATCGAGAGCTGTTAGGCAGCGTTGTTTTAATATTATTTATGTTCTACTATATAATTTATTAATATTTTAAATTAGCTTTTATTTTATATTTTAAGTTTACGTTTTAGTAATTTTGTTATGTACTTTTGTCAGCTAGATTTTGAGGTTTTTATATTTCTATTTAGCTTTGATTTATTTTAGTTTTAGTTTTAGCAGTTTTAGTACTTCAACCTATTTATTTTTATTTAGTTGCGAACGCCAAGGCAGCATTTCTTGTCCATCTAATATCTATATATTATTTCAGAAACGATTTTTTTTATATAGTTTTAGTAACAATAACAACACTGCTGCAAGGTGATATAGTTTATTAAATATAAAAAAATAAAAATATAAAAAATAGTTATAAAAATATAAAAATAGTTATATTAAATATATATAAAAAATATACACAAATGTAGCAGTGTTTTTGAATATCGGTAAATTGCTCTATTTGTTTTAAATACATTTATACAATTTATTAATTGCAATATTATTTGGTAAAACAATGGTTTGATAATTTAGGTTTTGGGTACGTTTACCTTTTACATTCTTGCAATTGAATGAATTGTTTTGTGTTGCATAATGTTTTTAACAGTTTACTTTTTGCTGAAAAAAATCTATAATATGGTATAACATCCTATTCCATGTTTAAATTTACACCATATAGTGTGACAACATGCCCCACAACAATCAATGTGTTCTTAAAAAACTATATTTTATACCTAGTCAGAAACAGAGTAGGCCTATATAAAGTAATAAATGAAAGTTCAAGAGCGGTCACGCCCATATAATTAAATATTCAAAGTTTCAGTCTTAATCTCAAAATGAGAATGAAAATCAGAACTCTCAAAAATACCACGAAATTAATCTTTAATGAACGCGGGAGCTGAGATTTTAACTGTTGATTATGAATATGAAACTTTGACTCAGGCTTGAAGCTGTCACTGGCTGCTCACCACTTCCTGGAAGTGGTACACTGAGGAACTGCTCGAGACACTTCATGAGACACTTTGGCATTTAGTCGATGTATTAAACTCATACTAAGTATATATCTTTTTTTTTTTTTTTTTTTCATAGAGAGCGAGTGACGTTTGTCATCGTCGATTCTACTGTCTCAGCGCGTCAGGATTTACATCATGGATGAATCGCGTGGAATATGAAAGTGAAACATTTGAATGAACTTCTCAAAGTTTGAATGTGAGTTTTAATTATGCCAATATAATATAATTATGATGGCTTCCTCACCCGAGAGACTCCACCATCCGGGTAAGTTTCATGTTTATATACTGTATCAATCTATCAATCAATCTATAATCCGTCCACACTCTCAGAAAAATGTGCATAAAATATATTTTTATCTTATCTAATTATTTTCATAGAGTGATTATTAAATTATTATCAAGTTGTTTAATATACCCCATATGGCTCAACTTACCCCTAACCTGATATACTGGTCCTGGAGATCTTTTCTATTATTATATGTCTGCCTTATCATTTAAATTGCTAGGAAACATTCTGAAATCTAAGTGGACAACCCAAATAAAAAATGGCTCATCGTACCCCACTCTCCCCATAGGACCAGTGGAGAAGCCATCTGTGAAGGCCCGGCTCCTGTCTTCACAGATGCTTCTGGTGGATGCCCTCTATCACCTGAGCCCTCTGCTAGACTGTGTTATATCAGTAGGGCTGCTCTCTAGAGAAAACCGCTATGAAATTGACGCTGAGCGGACGCCACCCAACAAAGCGCGAAAACTTCTAGAGATTGTTGACGCTCAGATGGACGAAAGCAGTGCTTCTAGATTCATGGAGTGTCTGAAGAAATGCAAGAAACATTACCCGCGTCTACGAACCTGGTTGGCTGAAGAAGGTATGCTATATCATGCATAAAGCTGTGTTCTGTCTTAAAGGGTTGGTTCACACAAAAATGAAAATTATGTCATTAATTACTCACCCTCATGTCGTTCCACACCTGTAAGACCTTTGTTCATCTTCGGAACACAAATTAAGATATTTTTGATAAAATCCGATGGCTCAGTGAGGCCTGCATTGCCAGCAAGATAATTAACACTTTCAATGCCCAGAAAGATACTTTAAACATATTTAAATCAGTTCATGTGACTACAGTGGTAACAACTTTAATATTATAAAGCGACGAGAATAATTTTAGTGCACCAAAAATAACAAAATAGCGACTTTATTCCACAATATCTAGTCATGGGCGATTTCAAAGCACTGCTTTATGAAGATTCGAAGCTTTACGAATCTTTTGTTTCGAATCAGTGTTTCAGAGCGCCAAAATCACATGATTTCAGTAAACGAGGCTTCGTTACGTCGTAAGTCTTTTGAAACTTCAATAGTCCATGTGACTTTGGCAGTTTGATACACGCTTCGAACCACTGATTCGAAACAAATGATTCGTAAAGCTTCGAAGCTTCATGAAGCAGTGTTTTGAAATCGCCCATCACTAGATATTGTTGAATAAAGTCGTTATTTTGTTATTTTTGGCACACAAAATGTATTCTTGTCGCTTTATAATCTTAAAGTTGAACCACTGTAGTCACATGAACTGTTTTAAATATGTTTTTAGTAGCTTTTTGGGCACTGAAAAAGGGAGTGTTATTGCTGGCGATGCATGCCTCACTGAGCCATTTTGATTTCATCAAAAATATTTTAATTTGTGTTCCGAAGATGAATGAAGGTCTTACGGGTGTGGAACAACATGAGGGTGAGTAATTAATTATGTCATTTTTGGGTGGACTAACCCTTTAGTCAACCTCATGTCGTCCCAAACTGTCGTTTATCTTCGTAACACAAATTAAGATATTTACTTTTATATTTATGTATGTGTACTTTTATATTTTTAAGCTCTAAATAACAACAACGATAATAATACTGTAATAGATAAAATATCAGATTTTTTTTTTTATATTTCTATTGTTTAGACCCATTCAAAAGTATGGAACATGTAACATTTAAAAACTTATAATTATAAAAGAAATAATTAAATTAAATTTAAATGTAATTTATTTATAGTAAAGTTGACCCCTTACAGTCTTACCCTCTTCTTTCTTTCTTTACATATGTGACCTTAAAGTAATCCAAAAGTAATCAGATTACATTACTTTCATATTGTGGTACTTGGATTACATTACTGAAGTAATTTGTAACTGTAACGGAATACACTTTTAAACTAACCCTCCCAAGCCTGTTAAAATACTCAAACATGACTACAGTGGTTCAACCTTAATGTTACGAACGACAAGAATATTTTTTGTGCGCAAAAACAAAAAATAAATAACGACTTTATTTAACATTTGCTTCTCTACCCTGTCAGTCTCCAATGCAGTTGACGCAGTGCGGCGCTTGTGTTTACATCCGAATGCCGGCTCACAGTGTTGGCCGACGATGTTCGCGAGAGCAGCACGACGTATGCGTGTGATGCTGATACTGGAGCCGGACAATACTGAGTTGGCGCTCTGACGTAAAACATGGAAGCTCTGCAATGTGTCTTCAATGTAAACAGTGTAGGAGACTGACAGGGTAGAGAGGAAATTGTTGAATAAAGTCGTTATTTTTTTGTTTTTGCGCACAAAAAGTATTCTCGTCGCTTCATAACATTAAGGTTGAACCACTGCTGTCACATTGACTATTTTAACGATGTCTTTGCTACTTCTCTGGACCTTGAATGTGGTAATTTCATTGCTTTCCATGGGAGATAAAAAAAAAAAAAACTCTCCGATTTCATCAAATATTTGTGTTCCGAAGATGAATGAAGGTCTTACAGGTTTTGGAACGACATTAGGTTGAGTAATTAAATGACAGAAATTTCATTTTTGGGTGAACTAACCCTTTAAAGCATAAATGCAGTAGCATGATTTAAATACTAACACGTTTTGTGCTCTCAAATTAGATCAGTTCCCATCAGCAGGTGTTCAGCAAGGTCCAACAGGTACGATGTTACAAATTCTCTGCATTTTCACTTTTACTAAATGTTCATGTAAATGTCTCCTAGTCCTCACCATTGTCATGTCTCCATGCAGAACGTCATCTACAGGCTCGGCTTAGTGTTCTGTGTTCACGCCTGGGCTGTTCTGTTCTTCCAGTCTCCTACGATCTCTTCTCCAGAGGCATTCTGACTCAGTTGGAGCTGGAAAATATTGAAGCAATACTCATCCCAACCAAGCAAGCAAAAACCCTGCTGTCCATCTGCCTGAAGAAAGGAGAAAAAGCATGCAAGAGCTTTTACACAGCGCTACAAAATGAGGACAAACAGCTAGCCGAGGAACTTAACGGTCAGCAGAAATGTTATCTAAATGGAGAAGATTAAAATGCATGCAATAAATTAATATGCCACAAAAAAGTAATAAGCATCTGTTAAAACTCTAAATATTGTTTCAGCTAGAAATTCAGTCACATGTTATAATTCTTTCTTTAAATTTTTGCATTTTTCAGTGAATAGTTTAGTGGAAGACCTTAATAAAGAGCCTGAAAGCAACAGTGTGCAGATGGCAGTGGAGGAAACCAGAGGTCACTTGAGGGCAGCTTTACCTCTGTCAGGTGATTCATATTTCAACATTATTCAAAATATGACTTGTGGTAAGAAATATACTGTATATGGCTGATAAATTTGCTCAAAAGGTAATTAAAGTTTGGTTTGGTTTCCAAAAATTAATCTAAGATCTAAGTTTGCTGAACTGATGTTGTTCATGTCTGGTCTTTTTTCCATCAGGAGGCCTGCAGCAGGTCATGGCTCAGCTGGGCTTGACTGTGGGGGATGAGATTAGGTTTAATGTCTGTGAGGTTGGTGTGGCGGTGGGTTTGCCACGTCGGACGGTCAGAGAATACCTTCTCGAAGGGGTCGCAATAGAAGACTCAGCCCAGCTGGAGGCTCTAGTGTCCCTGTATATGGAGAAGACGCAGGACGCAGACAGACTACTGAGCAGAGTGACAGAACTCAGCCCTCAGTGTAAGTCATGGACAATCCAATCCAGAGAGATCCATTTTTGGCTTAACCTCAGATTCTCTTTGATCAGTTCCATAAAGCTAATATTTGTTTAAATTACTATTTATTAGGTGTTAATCTTTTTTTAAAGTCATAGTTCACCTAAAATGAAAATCATTTATTTCCCCTAATGTGGTTCCAAACCTGTATGACTTTCTTTCTTCTGTGAATTATAAAAGATATTTTGAGAAATTTGCTCATACAATGGAAGTTAAAGGTGCCCTAGATTCAAAATTTGAATTTATCTTGGCATAGTTGAATAACAAGAGTTCAGTACATGGAAATGACATACATTGAGTTTCAAACTCCATTGTTTCCTCCTTCTTATGTAAATCTCATTTGTTTAAAAGACTTCCGTAAAACACGCGGATCTCAACATAACACTGACTGTTACGTAACAGTCGGGATCATTAATATGTACACCCCCAATATTTGCATATGCCAGCTCATGTTCCCAACATTATGAAAGGCATTAGACAAGGGCAGCCAGTAACGTGTGGATGTGCGCAGCTGAATCAACAGACTAGGTAAGCAAGCAAGAACAATAGCGAAAATGGCTGAAGGAGCAATAATAACTGACATGATTCATGATATTTTTAGTGATATTTGTGATTTGTCTTTCTAAATGTTTAGTTAGCATGTTGCTAATGTACTGTTAAATGTGGTTAAAGTTACCATCGTTTCTTACTGTATTCACGGAGACAAGACTGTCGTTATTTTCATTTTTAAACACTTGCAGTCTGTATAATTCATAAACACAACTTCATTCTTTATAAATCTCTCCAACAGTGTAGCAATAGCCGTTAGCCACGGAGCACCATCAAACTCATAGAGAATCAAATATAAACATCAAAATAAATACTTTACTCACATAATTCGAAGCATGCACACAGCATGCATGACGAACATCTTGTAAAGATCCATTTGAGGGTTATATTAGCTGTGTGAACTTTGTAAATGTGCTGTAATATAATGGAGAGCTCGTGTGGCAGGGAGCACCTGAATTAAAGGGGCGGCGGGCTGAAAAAAATCAGTGCATAGTTAATGATGCCCCAAAATAGGCAGTTAAAAAAATGTATTTAAAAAAATCTATGGGGTATTTTGAGCTGAAATTTCACAGACACATTCAGGGGACACCTTAGACTTATATTACATCTTGTGAAAAAGCATTCTTGGGCACCTTTAGTGGTCACCAAAACTGTTTGGTTACCAACGCTCTTCAAAATATCTTTTTTTATGTTCCGCAGCAGAAATCGCACAGGTTTGGAACCACTTGAGGATGAGAAAATAATGACAGTGTTTAAGTAGAGTGCATCTTTTACCAAACTGTTGTAATTCTTCTTCCTTTACTGTTTCCATCAGAAAAGTCTTTCTTTGAATAAAAAAAAAAACACATTTTATTTCTATAAAGTTCTAACGATAATGGGTCAATGACATGACACTTTTTTTTTTTATCAATTAACTTATTTAAAGAAGTAAAAAATCCAATACATATATACAATTATTTGAATATGCCTTATTCATTTCTTAAAATTAATTTTGATATTTTTTGAGGGCATAAAATCACAAATGTCAGGGTGTAACACCTGTCCTGATATAATGAAGAAAAAGCCTCATTAAACAAATTCTTGAGAAGGAAAGCTTAAGTAGTTTGGCATAACCTTTTTTATTTATAATTATATATATATATATATATATATATATATATATATATATATATATATATATATATATATATATATATATATATATATATATATATATATATAAGAAAACTTAATAAAAATTAACATATGTTTACACCACATGACAATAAATGTCATCTGTAGGGGTCCAACTCTCTGAGAGGGGGTGTCTGCTGTTGAGGTTGCTGCAAAAGGCTGAGACTCTCCTCCGCAGTGGAATCCACAGTCACCTGCACAGCTGGGACCACCTGCACGATCAGGACCACTTACGCAGCTGGGACCATCTGTGTCCTGGTGACTGCACGGATCAGCGCACAGTGTGGTCCATCTTCAGTTTTCTGGTGTGGGACTGTATGGCAGAGGTTCTGGAGGAGCCAGAGGCGAAGCCTAGTGGAGGCATACTAGGTATGATCGAGCAGCTGAGCGCCAGCGGCAGAGTGGAGGCGGCTTTGCTGCAGGAAGTGGAGCAGTGCTGGACTGAAGGAGATGCTGAGAGTCTGCTGCAGAGCGTGAGAGTCCTCGCTCAGGTGCTACGAGACCTGCATCCCCTCCAGGAAGGCCTCCAGCTCTCCTCTTCAGTTGAGGGGTTGTTTTCCTGCAGGCCCAGCCGGCTACACCGGGTCACTTCCTTCCAGGGCGTCTCTGCACGGGTCATCCGTAAAGCTCTGAGCAGCATGGTTCCATCCTCCTCGGACCAGGATGCAACCCCTCTGGCTAGACAGTATGTGGAGGCTTGTATTCGAATCGCACGTCTCCTAGACGTGGTGCAGCCTACTCGAACCACCACTGATTTTTCAAACGCACCTATCGCTACAGTCACTCAACATGTGCGGTTTGTCTTGTCAAATCCTGCGTTTAACTCCGAAGCCTTTGACGCTGGAGTCCGACATCGCTTGCTTTCTGTGTTGGAGTTCAATCCTGCGCAGCTGGGCCTGGGCTCTCTCATGCAGCTGCACCAGGAGACCCTATCTGAATTGCAGAGCTATTTACAACTCGGCGAGCACCACAACTTCCAGTTCATTCTGGAATCGGTACGGATAATTGGCCCCGCGAAGCTGTTTTCCGTCAACAGGGTTCATGGGCCTGTCGCTATCGATAATGGGGTGGAAGAGGTCCTGCGTTTTATCACATCAGAACCCACTTCTTTTTTGGTACGGCTGCATTGTCTTTGCTATGAAGGGGAGAGGGGACGCTATAAGGTGTGCACGCCACGCTGCGCATGCATGTATCTGCTCAAGGCAGAGGGGCTGCGCGACATGCAGTGGTCCGGTGGCAACATTCTGGTCGAGGTAGGTGGGAAAGTATGGGTCAGAGAGGGAGAAAGTGGCAGCTGGGATGAGCTACAGGCGCTGGCTCAGAGACACTCGGCTCAGCTCAGGGATGAAGGCTGCTGCTTTAAAGTCAAGACAGCCGGTTTGGAGTGCGAGGTCAAATTTATATATAGGAGTGGAAGGCTGTGGGCTATGCCACATAAGGACTGTGAAGTAGATTAAAAATACGGGTAGTTGACGTGCTGAACTTCATTAAAAGTATTTGAAAGAATATTTTTCAACATTTATAGATTCATTTTGTTTCCTTGTATTAAAGATTACAAGGAGTATTTGTACTCTTTAAAATGAATTTGTAGCTATTTAACTGCAAAAACATGAAAAGCGATTAAAAACTGAAAAAAACTTTCTATCTTACATACAGTATAGAAAGAATATGTATATTCCATATACATTTTAAACTGAAATCTGAAAAATCGTACTGTTTAAAACATATTAAGGTATTACTTACTGCATATAAAATCAACTCTTCCCATTGTTAGGTGGTTTATGTGGTGCTATGCTACTGATAAACAATCAATAATCAGCTTAAAATAATTTTGTTTCAATACCAGTGTTGTTTGAACATTTAATGAAATGTCATTTTTTTGACTGCTTTGCTTTTTTAATGTTCTCAAAATCAGAAAATAATGCCTATAAAAATGTGAAATACAAACCAAACACAATAAAGCATTTAATTATCTAAAATTTATTGTGGCATTGTGCACTTCTTTAAAAATATATAGAAAACAATACATTAAATAAAGTTGAACAGTCAGTCAAGTATGTCTACATGCATACCGATATTTACAATACTTCATTTGAGGATTACATACTAGGTAAAACTGTCTGCAACAAAGACTAAAATTATCTATTGTTTATCTATCTGACAATGTCATCTATCTGCATTACACAGGAGCATTCAGGATGTCATGTTGTGATTAAAACCAAACTAGGGACGTCAGATATATTTGGAATACTATTGTGCATGGAAATATTGTATTATGCATAGAAGATATTCCTCAAGTCACTTGACATGAGCTGACAATGCAAACCACCCTTCTCTTTTCAGTTTTTCCACCTGTCAGAAATAAAAGACAATTTTGCAAGCATGAATATGTAAAATGAATAACTTAAGTTACTGATAGAAAACTACTACACATGTGCATTAAAAATGATCTCATACTTGATTCTCAGCATTGTGGATTTCCACGCTATCTAAACTTTGTGGTGAGACTCTTCCTGCTGACCTACTGTAAGAAAAGAGCATTAAAAATGTCACTTAGCTTTGTTTTAAAAAGCAACACACCAATTCGGAATATGCCTTGTAATTATACTGGTACAGTTAAGCCGCTTTTCCGAGTACAAGTGGAATATATCTTACAAGCAAATCTGCTCTTGGCTTTTCACAACTCACCTTCGACTGCTTGCACTGGGTTGTGGTGAATGGTTTCCCTCAGGATGTGTTAAAAGCTGCTCTGAAGTAAATCCCCTAATAACTGTAAAACATCATATATATATCATTTTGAAGGTTAAGAGAGGATGTAAGCATTATTTAAAGACAGACACACACACCTGTACGAGTGTTGCTGGAGTGAGGAGGTACTGGGGAAATGGCAGGGGAAACTCTGAGAGAGGTGCTCTGCTTCTGTTGTTCAATGAGCTCTAGTAGTTTAGCTCTTGCTTCGGCACTTTGACGGTTCAACTCCTGCAGTTTTTGTTCTATCTCCATTGTTGAGGCTCTCTCTACACAAACAGACTGAACAAAAAAGATGTAAATGTAAGAAGCTACCACATCCAAACTCACTGTGTACTACAGAAGCCTGTTTTCACCTCAGTGTAATTATGTTATATAATTATATAAAAATAAAGTTGATATATAATAAGAAAAACAGACTACCTTATACCAATTCCAAACTATGCAACTAACCTGCTGTGGCTCTATAGAGGGCGACACCTGTCTAACAACAGAATTTGTTGAGGACAGCCGGTCTGCGCTCTGCTCCCTCGATACTGAAGCTCCAGTTGGAGACGGACGGTGCTGCCCCAACTGGGCCCGGATCGCTGCATTCTGACGTGTCAGTTCGGCGATCTCCCCTAGTATGGCGTCCTGTGAGAGATCGTCCAGCAGTGGAGTGGGTCGTGGTAGGCTAGCAAAGGAGGAAGGAGAGATGGAGATATCGAAGTCCTCCAGTGAACCCTGGCTTCCTGTTGCCGAATAGGAGCCACTGTAGGGCAGTGGGGGTGCACATGAATGTGGACGACACACTGGGAGAAGTAAGAAAAAATACTGGTGAGTCATACTCACATTCATGAGTCATTTAAACTTAGCCAACTTTCAAAAGAGAGAAAAATTAGTGACTTCCTAAAAAAAAAAAAAAAAAAAAAAAAAAAAAACTTTAACATTAAAACTTACAACAAATAAAACAACAATCATTAAAATGTAATTGTTGAAGTTAAAGTACTGTGTAAGCTTGTTTCCACCACTAAATAAAAAAAAATTTAAAAGGTAATTGTAACTTTTTATCTCAGAATTCTGACTTTTTTCCGTCACAATTCTGACTTTATAAACTTGCAGTTGTGAGTTTATATCTTGCAATTCTGAAAAAAAAGTCAGAATTATGAGATCTATACGGAAGAGGATTAGGGCCAAACAATAAAAAAATAAAACCATCGAGATTAAAGTTGTTAAATTTCGAGAAAAAAACTTGTTAAATTTCGAGAAAAAAGTCGAGATAAAATGTTGAGAATAAAGTCGTTAAATTACGAGAACAAATTTGTTCAATTATGAGAAAAATGTCGTTAAATTTTGAGAAAAAATTCGAGAAAATGTTGAGAATAAAGTCATTACATTAACAAATTTATTCTCGTAATTTAACGAATTTGTTCTCATAATTTAACGACTTTATTCTCAACATTTTACGAGTTTGTTCTCGTAATATAACAACTTTTTTCTTGTAATTTAATGACTATTATCAACATTTTATCTCGACTTTTTTCTCAAAATTTAATGAATTTGTTCTCGTAATTTAACAACTTTTTTCTCGTAATTTAATGAGTTTATTCTCAACATTTTATCTTGACTTTTTTTATTGTAATTTAACGAGTTTAATCTCGAGATGGTTTTATTTTTTTTTATTATTGCTTGGCCCTAATCCTCTTCCGTAGATCTAAACTGGGAACTGCAAGAAAAAAAAAAAGTCCGAATTTTGAGATTAAAATTCACAATTACCTTTTTTTTTTTTCATGGCGGAAACAAGTTTCCATAAAGTACACTTGCACAACATGACTGTCATTTTGTTTTCTGAAGAAAATGTGAGTTGTTTTGCAAACCCACCACCACCACCACGATAGGGTGATTTACTGGTTGCCAGAGCATTGCTATTATGTTGCTAATGTGTTCTTACAACACAAAGGAGTTTGAGTATTTTTTAAGGGCGTTGCTAGAAGAATGGTTGCTAGGTGGATACTTCACGATGCTCAAATTCATATGTATGGGACATATTTTTAATGTCTAAGGGGACTTTTGTGGGGATGTTAAGTTTGAACTGTAAGTGTGAACAACAATAGTGATGTTTGCCTTGGTTTTAAGCCCTCAACACTATTTGTTGTAAATTGACATCTTTGTGCACTTCAGACTGACCAGCGGGAGGCAGACCATCTCTTTGGCGAGGAGGAGACAGCAGAACAGCTGCAGAGACAAAATCCCGTTGCTGTAGTTCCTTTTCAGTACAGCTAGACTCCAGATTACTGCTTTCTATAGAAAACAACATACTCCTCTTAATCACTGTGCCGCTACAGGTTCAGATACATACTCAAGATAGCCAATCCTGATCAAATTATCAATTGTAAGATGTTTTAAAACAGTAGCAGTGCAAGTTAATAAGTGCATGATGGGTTGATCTACAGTATGTGGTAGTTACTTTGAGCTGTGTTTTCTGTGATTTGAACTGTTGTGTGTGGTTCTGCAGAATCTGGTCTTCCCACCACCAGGACTACAGCCTCTAGACGCTGCTCTAGCTCAGATATCTGATGCTGCAGCCTCACCTGTATGACAGCAACAACAAGCACCATCAAAAATGGAGCAAAAAATAATATCTGGATAATATTGCTTAAGGACAAATAGTTTCACCTGCAGGGCGGCGCTCTCTTCCCTCAGTGTTAGTGACTCCACAGTCAGGGCGTCAATTAATGCCCTCTGCTCCTTCACCTCCTCCTCTAGCCGCCTTCTCTCCTGTGCCTCTTTCAGAGCCTCCTCCTCTGTCTGTGTGCAAGTTATGTCAATGAGGAAGTGACTCATCTGAACGTTTGCAAAAATACCTTTGTATATCACTTGTGTGTGGCCTCACTTTTTTAATATGCCTGGCTAGACGTCCAAGTGTTGCTACTAGAGCCACAGAGAAGCCGGTGAGGCCTTGTCTCTCTTGCTGTGGTCTGGCTTCCGAGCTCATGGGCTTCTGGTGGTCTAGAGAGTCCAGATCAGTCTCCACTTGCTCAAGCATACTCTGAAGAAGCTCCAGACTGGACTGGTTTCCTGCCAGAGAGCTCAACCCTGAACCATTCAGAGCAGAAGTGTGTCCTGAGCGCCCCCTATTGGCTGACCTTCTCTTGCCTGAAAAAAAAACAAAACAAGGTATATCTGGATGAAATGCAGTTATTGACATTCAATGTGGAAGTAATTAAATATTAATAGTAACATAAATTGTTCAATTTTACAAAAAAATTAAAGAATTTAAGTTAATATTAATATTTAATTACTTGTGTATATAAACACACAGAGTCATTCAAACGTTTGGGGTTGGTAAGAACATTTTTAAATGTATTTTAAAAGTTTCTTTCAGTAATATTGTGAAATTTTTCACATTTAAAACAGTTTTGATTTTGCTGATAATATACTGATTTTATGCTCAAGTAACTTTTTTTTTATTATAACTAATATTGAAAACAGTTGTGCTGCTTAATATTATTGTGCAAACCATGATACTTTTTTTCAGAAATATTTTAAATCTTTTGTAACATAAATGTCCTTACTGTCACTTTTGAGCAATTTGATGCAACCTTTCTGAATAATATTATTGTGTCTTTATTATTAGGTTATGTCTTTTAAAAAAAAAAAGACCCCACACGTTTGAACAGTAGTAAGAGTGTGTGTGTGTAATATATATATATATATATATATATATATATATATATATATATATATATATATATATATATATATATAAATATATATATATATATATATATATATATATAGATATATATATATATATATATATATATATATATATATCCACATATATACATATAAACATTTTTATGTATTTAAAAAATAGTGTCAGATAACAGTGTCCCACCTGGTTGAGAGGAAACAGGCTCTGGGTTCAGAACCTGGTTGACTAGTGAGGCAGACTGGTTTACATCAGGATGAGTCTGTCTGGCTTTTAAACGCTGTACAGCGACTGTGGCATTGAGGGCTGGGCAAAAGGAGCATAGATGTTTAAAATAAAACAACAAAGTTGTTGTCATCAGAGTCATCTTGACATCACATCTAACCTGCAATGAAGAAGTAGTGTCTTCATTACCTGCCTGGTCTCTGACTCCAGTATTACATGGTGTCTGGGGTAGATCTTGCTCCGGGTGGTCTGAACCCCATGGGAAGGACTTTGACCTACACTGATTTCTCTTCCTGAAAACAAGCATTTTATTAAAAAATGCCATGCTAAAGACAATCAAAACAGCATTAGAAGAATTGAACAGTCCTTCACACCTGTGCATCACAGAGCTGAGGTGCACCGAGGAATCCTGGACTTCATCATGATCCTCTTCACACTCCTCCAACTCATTCAGGGCCTGGAAAAGATTTTATTACTCTAGGTTTTATTTAGGGCTGTCAGTAACATTTATTTTGGTAATCGGACGATTATTTTGACAATTAATTAAATGATCTGATCATTTTTTGTGGTAAAAAAAAAGTCCTAAGTGAACAATAATCATTAAAATGACTTGAAATACAAGGGTTTAAAATTTTTGTTTGAAATTGCGATGAACAACATTTCACATGTTTAGAAACATTGATGAATTCTCCTGTGTTGGCTTCAGTTTATAAATGATTTACATTACAAATCTGCTGAAATGGCGCATATTGCATACCAAGATGAACATTATGAGCAACCTATGCTATTTTATGCGCTATGCTATATTATGCTTTTTAAATTATTTTAATATATCGTGCAGCCTTTGAAAACGGTCTAATAATGCGGTTCATGGATTCTCGTCCATGGAATATGCTACTTGGGCAAATTGCATTCAAAGATTTTTTAAAATCGAGTACTCAAATTTAATCGAAGAATCGTGACAGCCCTAGTTTTATTACAGAGTAAAAGCTGTAAGCGGTGCTCGTGCGGCAGTACCTGCTGATCCATCATAGACTGGCTGAGCAATGACAGCTGGGTTGGAGGATCAGGTCTTTGATGAACAGGAAGCTCAGAGTCAGACTCACAGTCAGGTGCCACGGTAATGGTGGGGAAGCCTAGAAGAAAAATGTATGAGCTTGTAATGTACTTGTTTAATCAGATAATAGCACATCAATTTGTACCGCACAAGAATAGAGTACCTGTACGTCGACGGGGTGCATCACCAAACAGGTCTTTCACCACAGCCAAAGCTCTGTCTGATCGTGCAATGACATCCTGCAACTGACACCGCTCTGAAAACACCTAAACAAAAAGATTTTCAGAATCTTTCTGTGATCTTATTTGTAAAACGGTGGAAAATCGATTTAAATAGCAAGAGAGTTAAACATGTATAAGAGAGTTATTTATATATATATAAACTGTATATAAATAAGAGTTATTCTATATCTCCCGATAATATGTCTTAAATTATGATATTCATGATCAAAGCTCTGTCTATTTATTGTGGGGCAAAATATATAATGCAATGCAATGCAATGCTAATTGAGACTGAGAGTACAAATAAACATTCATCAAAAGCATGATGTATCATATTTGATACTAATGTTTAAAAAAAAAAAAAATCCTAAAAAATGATATATGGATTTATATTTTTTTAAATTATTAAGAAAATGGATAATCAAATAACCGAAGTAGCTTCAGTTCAGTAAGTTTTCATCTTGAAATATTACTAACAACGTACAAGTTATTCTTACGTTTAGTTTATAAAAATGACTAAAGACTTCCCATCAAAAAGACGTGTACAACAACTTGGAGGACGTTTTTACGATTATAAAAGGCATTTTACTTGCTAAAAAAGTATAAAATGACCCAAGACTACAGAAGGCATGTAATAGATTTTGTACATGAGGTTTTCCAGTCATGTTTCCATCATGTTAGTAACTTAGGTTAGTAACAGTAGGTTATATAGGGTTAAAATGTATTTATAAAATATTACATTTCTTTCCAGCTGTAGTTACTGTGAGCTGTCAGTGATCCATACACACCTCTCTGATGATGTTGAGTCGGGCTCTATCAAGTCCTGGAGAGCTGGGGGCCTGGTTTTTCCTCTGTCTGCGTGTTAGAGCTTTTTCTCTCAATTCCCACTGTGCCACAACTTTATTCTGAGATCTGTGCATCTCATGACGTCGGGCCTGTATGGCGATCAATGTCAGGAGAAAAATATATTATTAATAAATGCAAAAGAATATACTTATACGTCTTCACAGTACACTTACCAGTTCATCTGGTGTGGCTTTATGCACTGAAAGATCATTGACTGTGCTCTAAAAGAAAAAGGAAAAGAGAGAAATTATAAGGCACCACTTCCAAAAAAAGAAGGATTTAAACGTACAATGAAGGGTCCTCACCACCCATTCTTTCTTCGGTGCAGACACCTTCTTGTTTCGCACTGGTCTTTTACCCGCACCATATAGAGGACGGTTCATTCGCACTAAAGACATCTCACAGTGTCACCTGTGGAAACAAACAACAACTTGCTGGACAAAACATACGCCGTGGTGTTTACCTAATGATAAAGTCTGCACTTCAACAGAAATAGTCTTCTGTATTTGCAGAACAGAGAGCGTTATGGCAATTATTAAAAACAAAAAAACGTATCTTTACGAATCATAAAGCTTATCTATTCATTTTTTGGCACATACATGCTAAGTTACATTTCAAACACATCCTTGCTAACTGCTAGCTAATCGTGCTATAATGCCAGACACAAGTTGGCTTAATACTGACAAAATATATACTTATTTTACCTGAAACTGACAGAAGATGAGCGGACAAAGATTTTACCGTTTGTTTTCGTTGGTGCTGTAGTAACAGGATTAAGGAAGCGTTGATCAGGGCAAATTTAAAAGCACCGCTACAACAGAGTTCAAAATAAAAGTCATCGCATTAATTTTGTTTTTCAAAGATTAGAGTATTTCTAAACATGGGCGAGGAAATATCATAAGAAGTTAAGTATAGTTAGGCTAAATGCTGTCTTTGTTTAAAACGTTTTAATCTTTTATTACTTTACTAAGATCCTGTAACATTTGTCCACCAGAGTGCGCTGTCGCCTTTTATTTAGCTCTGCAAACTCGCCGCTCGAGTAGATTTGTCTCGGAGAACAAGGAAAGGTCTTCTTGTGTTTAAACTAAAATAAATATTATATAACACTGAGAACACTCCGAAACATTATTTACATTTTACAAGTGACTTAAAATGAATAGTTCAGCCAAAAATATTAAAGTGGCATCCTTATTTCTCTTTATTTAAAGATTGTACTACAGTATTTAGAGATTTAAAGAATGCACTTTATTTTTTTATAGATTTAAAGATTTTACTACATTATTTAGAGATTTAGAGATTGCAAATTATTTAGAGATTGAAAGATTGCACTTTATTTTTTTTTATAGATGTAAAGATTGTACTACATTATTTAGAGATTTAAAGATTGCACATTATTTAGAGATTTAAAGATTGCACATTATTTAGAGATTTAAAGACTGTACTACATTATTTAGAGATTTAAAGATTGCACTTTATATAAATATAGGCTATTAATAAAATAAAACTTGGTTGTTTTTCCTGTCCGTTTGCTGTAGAGGCCTTTATATTACTACTTTTTTTTAATTTAATTATAGCCTATGTCTGTTTAAATGTAATGTTGCTCATTTTACATTACTTATTATTTGTTTTAATATAATAATAAATTAAAACATGGTTATTTTTCTGTCCGTCTGCTGTTGACAGTGGCCTTTTATTCACACAAGCGATCCTTTAGTCCTAATTGCGGGCCCTAATGGATGTGAGCCACCGGCGAGCTAAATGCATTACAATACGGCGTTTCCGTCTCTTTTGTGCTCAGGGAGATCCCCACGGGCACCGCTAAACACCCATCGCACAGAAGCCGCTCCTGAAACGCCCAGGGGCCCCCGCCAACATACAATGACACTTGTTTGCACTGTGCAACTGGCGCAGAAGCAAAAAGTCAGAGTTCTAAGGCACGGCACTGCGCATGCGCAGCTCGACGGGTAGGCAGTGGTTACCCCCTGGATGAAGGAGAGTTGTCAGTGGGTCACTCGCAGTATATCAATGCCAATTCCTCACTATGCACTGCTGTCCTGCTTGAGATATTGACAGCTGACTACGAGCAGTTGTTGCAGTGCTCTCTTAAATATTAATGAGCTGGACCTCCCAAAACTTTACTGGAAGTCGCATGATATGGATTAATGTGGAAAAACTTCCTTGACTGGTAGGTAAAAAAAAAAAAAAAAACGATTTCGTGAGAACACATTGAAGAATCGAGCGTATGGATTACAAGTGAAGTCAGTGTCGGTTGCTCCGTATCTCAGGGGAAGACATTTGAGAAGTGGCGACATGAAGATCCGGGATTGATGCAAAGTTTGATTCTCACAGGAATATGGGATATTCTGAATTTATGCACAAAAATCCATCGGTTATTGCGTTTTCATATGTGTCGTATTTACATTCAATCCGAAACAAAGCTACTGGAAGTCTTGTGACGGCTGGGGTAAACAGTGGATACTTGTCTGGAGCAATTCTGCTGGATCTATTGAATTATCCTCGGAATTTCTCTGCCCAATGACAATTCCAAAGTTGTTAGTTGGGCTCCTTTTCACCGCGTCTCCTCCTTTTATTAGTTTCATTTGCCGAGTCATTAACTTAACTGGTCTAGACCAAAACCTGAAGTATTTTCGTTGCACAGGTTTGTGATAGGATGCGGGGATGCACGGGATTCCCGGTGGCCGTCACGGTGGTATTGACACTTTTGACCATCATTAACGTGAAGGCGAGTGGAGAGTATTGTCACGGTTGGCATGACTCTCAGGGCGCGTGGAGAGACGGCTTTCAGTGTCCGGAGCGCTTCGACAGCGCCGAGGCCATCATCTGCTGCGGGAAATGCGAGCTCAGGTACTGCTGCTCCAGCACAGAAGCTCGGCTGGACCAGGGCACATGTGATAACGATAAGCAGACACAAGACACCAACACTGGGAACAGGGACGACAAAAATTCTGGGGCAGGTAAGCTGACGTCTGCATTGTTTTCTGGTAGAGTAACTTCCTCTGTCTGAAACAAATTAGGCAGTTAGCTGTGTAATCAAATTGTACTCCAGCTAAGTTTTAATTCAATAACTTTTAGAGCAGCAGCAGTGTGTAACGTATATCGGCCCACTTAAATCTGTGTTGTGTCCCTCAGGCGTTTTGTGAGTAAAAGCTCCATTATATGAGAAAGTTAGTTGGGTTGAGTTTCGTGTTCAAACGAGGTTAAAGCGCTTAAGGTTAATGTTGTTTGGCTGTTTATCTCCAAGAATACATCAAAGCAGGGCTGGGGTTGGCAACGTTTAATACGGACTCAATTATTCCCGAACGAGTGATTCTTATGAACAGGCCGTTTTAATGAATCACTTTTGAATCAGTTGGAGCGGTTACTGAATTAATCGGACTCGAGTCGTTAATTTTGTCATTTCCGACTCTAAATGAACCTACTGTGTGGGTGTAGTTAAAGGGTTAGTTCTGCTAAAAATGAAAATAATGTCATTAATTACTCACCCTCGTGTTGTTACACACCCGTAAGAACTTCGTTCACCTTCGGAACACAAATTAAGATATTTTTTAATGAAATCCGATGGCTCAGTGAGGCCTGCATTGAGAGCAAAGCCATTCAAACTCTCAAGGTCCATAAAGTTACTAAAAACATATTTGAAACAGTTCATGTGAGTTCGGTGGTTCTATCTTAATATTATAAAGCGACAAGAATAACTTTTGTGCGCCAAAAAAACAAAACAAAATAAAGACTTTTCAACAATATCTATATGGGCCGATTTCAAAACACTGCTTTGGAGCTTTATGAATCAAATCAGTGAATCGGAGTGCCAAAGTCACGTGATTTCAGCAGTTTAGCCGTTTGATAAGAGATCCGAATCACTGATTCAAAACAAAAGATTCATAAAGCTCAGAAGTTTAATGAAGCAGTGTTTTGACATCGGCCCATATAGATGTTGTTGAAAAGTCTTTTTGTTGTTAAAAAGTATTCTTGTCGCTTTATAATGTTAAGATAGAACCACTGAACTCACATGAACTGTTTCAAATATGTTTTTAGTAACTTTATGGACGTTTGAATGGCTTTGCTATCAATAGAGGCCTCACTGAGCCATCGGATTTCATCAAAAATATCTTAATTTGTGTTCCGAGGATTAACGAAGGTCTTACGGGTGTGGAACAGCATGAGGGTGAATAATAAATTACATGATATTCATTTTTGGGTGAACTATCCCTTTATAGATACACGAGTTATGTTGCAAGAAGTATTTTATAAAAATAATAATTAATATAAATAAATCATTGTATGAATTAATCAATTAGTTTTTAATATAATAATGGAATGTCATATATTGGATTGCATTTATGAATGTTTCTTATCATTTTATTGAATTCTGAAATTATATATTTTAGCAATAGACTGTTAATGCAAAATTGCTGAAAGAATCATTATCCGGAATTGGATAAATAAAGAATCGGAACTAGAATCGTTTAATTACCAACGATTCTCGCCCCTAAATATAAGGGTTACATGTCATTGCTATCCAGGTTTTGACAGCTGCAGTTAAATTGGCATCGAAACTGGCACCTAACCGTCCACTCACTCACAAATGGTAAATTGTACTGCTCGAAGTTATAAATAGCTGAAGTTTGTCCTAGCACAGTAACGCAAGCGCGGCGTCGTTAATTTGGTGCGCGCGATCTCCAGTCGTCCGGTTCCCCACGAGGATCAAGTTCAGACTTGACCGGATCCCCTGTGCTGACAGCCTCGTTCATAAAATAACCCTCCTCAGCGCATCATTTCCTCTGCCTTGGTACAAGTTCAAAAACTTTGAATTCAACTGGAGTCAATGAATTTCCCCTCAGCTGAACTAAAAGTCCACACTCATTGGGGCTAGTTGTCACACTTTTTAGTCCAGTAAATAGTAGCTCACTTTCTATAGACACTTTTATTTTTTAGACACTTCTAATGATGCATATCTGAAAAGCTAAAGGAAATGGTGGTCTGCTATGAAGTTTGACAGAGCTTGTCTGGCAGTTGAAGACTTGGCTCCATTTGGACAATAATGCAACAGGTGTGAATTCATGTTAAGGGGGGCCAAACCTTTTAAGAACACGAGAGGGGCTTTGGTGTTGTCCTGTATTGGCAGTGAACTTCACTGATACATTGGCTGAATACACTCTTGATTTAATTACAAGCCTACATCGTTTTTTCTTTCCCTATTTGATTTAATGTTAGTTTGAATGGATGTGCTTATCTAAATTACACAAAGAATAAAGAAATTTTACATTTTAACAAAACTATTGAAAAAGTCCTGGCTTTACTGTGTCACCATCCATCTCATTAGACACCTTTTGTTACCACTAACACACTTTGAATTATAACAGGAAAAGGTGTAATGTCACTCAGGAACAATAAATCTATGGAAATAACCCGTAGCAACAGATTCTCTATTGTTTTTCCACACACATTTGTGTGTAACTGTGAATAGTGACTTAAAAAAAAAAGGGTGTTTCAACTGCCAAAAAAGCAGTGATTTTCAAAACATGCACGCAAACTCAAAGCTCGCCAAAATTCAGGTCATTTACTAAAAAATTCCACTGTGATAGTAATAACTAAAGCACAAAAGAGCTCTTGTAAAAATGACTCCCCTGTCATTTTTTTGCACAGCAATCATGTCTTTGATTCAATAATGTTGTAATAAATTGTTAAACAATGGCTGTGTTTTTAGGTTATGACTCTGTAAGTGAAGTCTGTTTTGCTCCTATAATAAAATCAAAGGCCAGTTTGCATGGCTATTATATATGATTTGATTCAGCTCAATTACAGAGGGTGAGAGATCCTGAGCAGATGCAACAAAGTGAATGCTGAACGCTTCCCCCAGGTAATCAGATGTCTAATTAAGCTATAAAGGTCACTTTTAATGCAGAGTTACCTGTTGAAAAAAGCATGCACATGGTCAGGCAGCAAGGGCAGAGAGGTCACTGGTTGCAGGAGATTAGAGCAGATCAAAACTGTCTTAATAAGTGTTAATGAGAGGCCCCGGACCCCTGGGGACAAGTCACTGGTGCAACATCTCGTCTTTCATTTCTGCTTCTCGCTCTAAATCCCTTCATCTCACATGGGCCAGCAGGTTACCCATTTGTGAGCGGGGTGGAAACATGTGTTCTGTGATTTAAAGATACACATGCATGGAATATTGTGACACATCAACAAGGTTCAGCGATGCTTTAGGCTTCAAACTTGCTTATTGTTATTTTTAAAGGTGTAAATGTTACATGGAGCTCAATCACACTGATATCCTAGTCTTCCTTACGGCAGTGGAAGTACAATTACTTTGGATGCATAGTGGAATTTAAAACGGATATGGGTTTTCTAAAGAGACGGAAAAACATTGCTCAAGGCCTATGCACAAACAAAACTCCCCAAAGTCCTCCAATCCAGCACTTTTCTGTATTTTTGTAATTTGGGAGGCCTGATACTATAACATTACACTTTCTAGTATCAGTGGCAGTTAATACAGCTGGATGACCTAAATTCATTATAAAAGGTTGTATTACAAGCACACATAAAAAAAGATACCTTAAATCTTGCAGCTTGCTTATTTTCTGATTTTTGATTGATGGGTGATAAAAATGGGCAAAAAAATTCCCACAGATTTACACTAAGGCAGGGAGTCGAGCCATATTTGGGTTGGTTCTTTTTTGACTTGGTTCAACAAACATCCAGCTAGTCACTCCGGAAAGCGACTGATCGGAAATGCGATAAAAATAAAAACAGAAACAATAGTTTAAAATCTATACAAACTTTGTGTGCGAGTATACATGGTTTTATCTGCTATCTGTCTATTTCCTACACAACGACGAATACGTGGGAGCCATGATGTTTGATTCCCAAACAAAGCGGCAGCCCCTACTCTCTATTTAGCAGTCTGAATCAGTGAATCGTTCAGAGCCGTTACTGAGTTCATTGAACCGCGAGTCATTTTTCACTCATGTTCTCTCTTTCACTCATTTGAAATGAACAGTGAACCATTATTGTGAAGTGTACTTAAGTTTCTTGACACTTACAGGGTTAATTCATCCAAAAATGA
This sequence comes from Chanodichthys erythropterus, assembly GCF_024489055.1. Lineage (NCBI taxonomy): Eukaryota > Metazoa > Chordata > Actinopteri > Cypriniformes > Xenocyprididae > Chanodichthys > Chanodichthys erythropterus. Next base: position 7,944,412 of record NC_090243.1, read on the forward strand.
AAATTCTGTTATTAATTACTCACCCTCATGTCATTCCACACCTTTGTTCACCTTCGGAACACAAATGAAGATATTTTTGATGAAATCTGAGAGCTCTATGACCCCTCCATAGACAGCAATGTCATAACCGCTTTCAAGGCCCAGAAAGGTAGTGAAGACATAGTTAAAAAAAGTCCCTGTGACTACAGTGGTTCGACCTTAATACTATGAAGTGACAAGAATACTTTGTGCATAAAAAAATGAAAATAACAATAACGACTTTATACAACAATTCTTCTTCTCCATCGCTGTTCACATTGTAAACTCAGTGCAGCACTTCCAGGTTTTTCGTCAGAACATTGGCTCATTATTGGCCAGCTCCTGCATCAGCATCACACGCGTGCATCATGGTGATCACATGACTATCGTCGGCCAATACTAAGAATCCAGAAGCGCTGCTCTGTTTACAAAGAATTTGATATTGTTGAATAAAGCCATTACTTTTGTTTGTATTTTTGCGCACAAAAAGTATTCTTGTCACTTCAGAACTTTATGCTCGAACCATGTAGTCACATGGACTATTTAACAATGTCTATGCTATCCTTTCTGGGCCTTGAAAGGTGCAATTGACGTTGCTGTTTATAGGGTTGGGGGGGGGGTCAGAAAGCTCTCGGATTTCATCAGAAAAAAGGTGAGTTTACTGATGAGATTATATGACTGTGTAAATAAAGATTGGCGACATATTCAACAAATGGGTTATTGATTAACATATAATATCCAGTTGTTGAATAAACTGAGAAACTTTGTTTTTTAGGTAACATGTTGAAACTACAATCTAGCACTGGGCGATATATCACATGCGATTGTCACGCGCATTTCGTCAGTAAAGCCGGTTCCCTGATTACCGCGAAATCGCCATCACCTGCTTTCAAATGGAGCGGCATTTAATAGACAGAGCCGTAGTTCACTGACAAGCTACGCAATATCGCGTTCAATATCGCAGATGAATCGCCTTCAATAATGAACGCGATATTGCGTAGCTTGTGAGTGATATTTGATATTTAGGGGCTTGTGAGCTTGTGCCCAGCCCTACTACAATCAACATATTTGACTCCATCCAATATTCCTTCCAAACAGGTTTTTTTGTATGGCATTATACTCACCACTCACATTTTTCCAGAAAATGCAAAAATCTAGTTTGTCATTATTATATTCATTTGTAATTTAATTTTATTTAAAAAATTTTAAATACAATTTTTATTTAAAATAAAATATATATATTTTCCTTCTCAAATGAGTTTGTCATGATTTTCCTACTTTTTCTCTGCAGTACCCATCTACGTGCCCTTCCTGATTGTTGGCTCGGTCTTCGTGGCATTCGTGCTGGTAGGCTCCGTTGTCGCCGTGTGCTGTTGCCGCTGTCTACGTCCCAAACAGGAGCCTACGTCAAGTGGTGGCTCAGGAGGAGGGTCCAGCAGCGCCCGTGTCCTCGAGACGATTCCCATGATGGCCAGCACGGGTACGTCGCGAGGCTCGTCCTCCCGTCAATCGAGCACGGCCACCTCCTCCAGCTCTTCGGCTCCTCCCGCCGCTCCCCGTCCTGCACCCGCCCCCATGCTACGCGCCCAGGCCTCGTGCTGCCTGCCGCCAGATGCCAGCGTGTACGTGAACATGCCCACCAACTTCTCAGTGCTAAACTGCCAGCAGGCCACTCAGATTCTTCCTCACCAAGGCCAGTTCCTGCATCCTCAGTACATCGGTTTCGCCCACCCTGTTTCTCCGGCTCCAGCCTTCCTAGACCCCACTCAAGCGGGATATCGACCATTGCAGTCTCCGTTCCCTCCGCCGACCAGCGTGGCTAGTGTGGCCAGTGTGACCGGGGATCAGAAATACCCCCCAATTACCATGTGAGTGCCAGTGGGACCATCGTAGGAAGTAAGTTTGAATTAAAGTCACAAGAAGAACACAGTGAATCAGCACAAAATGCCTTTGGCACGAATACACACTTGTGTCGTTGTACAACACCACAAATGAGACTCTCAAACTGGTGCTTTATAAAACACAATGTTGTTTTCTGTGATATAAAGGACACAGAGCTTAAAAAATGACTGGATTTGTGTGTAACATGCCTTGAAAAGTTACTAGCGGTGCCGTTGTAAATGAAGCGTGTGTGTGTACATATGCGATGTATATTTGTGTTGTATAACCGTGCATGTGCGCTCTGTACGTGACTGTATAGGTGTGCTGGTTTATGAGATGCAGTATGTGAATATGTGTGTGTAGTGCACTATATGTTGTGTATAATGGAAATCACAGGTGCTGTAATGTGAAAAACAGTCCTGGCTCCCTATTGGATGCTTAAAATCTAATGAAGTGAACACAGGACACAGACTGTGACGCTCCACCCACTGCAACACATGCACACAGACACACTCACTTACATTTTCACATATACACACTCACATTCTGCAGAACCAGTCATTTTCGCATTGCCAAGGAACAGAATAGAAAATATACAAAAATATAGGCCTGTGTTTGGGAAAGCGATGTGCGAAGGTCAGTTACGCAGTAAAAACTGTCTGCCAACTGTTCCCCTTCACTAAGTCTCTGCCTTGTGAAAGGACTGTGTATGTGTGCCACTTTTCTTCCCTTCTTTTAGCATAAGGTACACTCAAGGAGTACCAAAAGGGTTCCAGGGCATTTCATTTGAAGTGGGTGTCTTTCAGCACACTCAATGGCAGCAGTTTAGCGAGGAAAGAAAAGTCCCAGACTCCTTCAGCAGAAGGCCGTCACCCCTCTGAACTTGAAACTCCAGCATTAGATCTCAAACTGACAGAAAAATCACAAAGAAATTAAATGCTGCCTGATTTAAAATCACTAGTCTTGATTTATTTGGCTTTGAGGTAAAAGTTAAAATAATGAAATGTCATTCCAAACCTGTATGACTATGACAAAAGAAGATATGATGAAAATGTCTGGTTTTGTTTGTTTTTTTTGTCCATACAGTCAGTGTTGTTTTTGTTGACTAAAAATAAAACTATTAAAATGTTTTTATTTAAATAAATCTGAAATAAAATATTAAGTGAAAGACTGAAAACAAGTTGAAGTACTAAAGTTACTAAAATAATTGAAAGATAAATTGCTAAAACCTAAACGTGAAAACCGAAAATTACAAAATAAAAGCTAATTCTAGGAGTCTAACGATACACTCATGTCATGATTCGTTACATATCACGATACTGAACTCACGATACAATATTATTGTGATACTTCAAGACATATGGTAAAAGAATAACAAAATGTACTGTTGATTCAAATGCCTAATTTGATATTGCATTGGGATTGGAAATGAATAGGCTTGGATTTGGCTGCTGGTAACCCAATGCACAGGACAATGGTGACAGCAGAATAAAAATATTCATGATTCTAACACTAAAACAGATTTATTTTAGATGAATATTTGCACTGTCACTGACTAGATATATTTAAAATAATATAGTCCACTTTTTACTGGTAACATAAAACATTTGGCATTATCAGGACCCACAAATATTCCCCCATTACATTATAATACATTATAATCAAGATTATACATAGTAGTTTAATGTAGTACTGACACTAAAACTCTGTAAACTTGAATTTTTCCTCACACAGTAATTTTCATTTTGGGTGAACTATACACAACACATACTGTCACTACCCACGGTACGATAGTTGCATTTTTGTATTGCGATATATTTATTGTTACACCCCTAGATAATTATTAATAAATACTTTAATAGTATAAAAATAATACCAAAATAACTAATAAAGTCTAGGGGTGTAATGGTACACATATTCGTACTGAAAAATCTTTCAGTTCGGTACAAGTGTAATGATGAATACAGAGTTGTATAGCCCATTAACCATTTTTAAATACTATTAAAGGTGCCGTAGAATTAAAAATTGAATTTATCTTGGCATAGTTGAATAACAAGAGTTCAATACATGGAAAAGACATACATTGAGTCTCAAACTCTATTGTTTCCTCCTTGTGTAAATTTCATTTGTTTAAAAGACCTCCGAAAAACAGGCGAATCTCAACATAACACCGACTGTTACATAACAGTCGGGATCATTAATATGTACGCCCCCAATATTTGCATATGCCAGCCCATGTTCAAGGCATTAGACAAGGGCAGGCAGTATTAACGTCTGGATCTGTGCACAGCTGAATCATCAGACTAGGTAAGCAAGCAATAACAATAGCGAAAAATGGCAGATGGAGCGATAGTAACTGACATGATCCATGATTACATGATATTTTTAGTGATATTTGTAAATTGTCTTTCTAAATGTTTCGTTAGCATGTTGCTATAGTACTGTTTAATGTGGTTAAAGTTACCATCGTTTCTTACTGTATTTACAGAGACAAAAGAGCTGTCGCTATTTTCATTTTTTAAACACTTGCAGTCTGTATAATTCATAAACACAACTTCATTCTTTATAAATCTCTCCAACAGTGTTTAATGTTAGCTTTAGCCACGGAGCACCATCAAACTAATTCAGAATCAAATAAACATCCAAATAAATACTATACCTACGTGATTAGACATGCTGCATGATGAACACTTTGTAAAGATCCATTTTGAGGGTTATATTAGCTGTGTGAACTTTGTTTATGCTGTTTAAGGCAAGCGCGAGCTCCGTGGGCGGGGAGCAGGAGAATTTAAAGGGGCCGCAGCCTGAATCGGCACATATTTAATGATGCCCCAAAATAGGCAGTTAAAAAAATTAATAAAAAAAAATCTATGGGGTATTTTGAGCTGAAACTTCACAGACACATTCAGGGGACACCTTAGACTTATATTACATCTTTTGAAAACACGTTCTACGGCACCTTTAACCACCAATAATCCCAATAAGCTCTGTTTTTCTTCGATAAGAAAAAAAGTCTCCTCAATCAAATTCTGTCCATTTTATCATGAAATTCAAACAATAAATGCCATTTTGTTGCACTTTAATGTGGCATGACAGATCACTCATCTCTTCCTCTTTAATACCACTCACAGAAAAAAACTTGAATGAACATCTGAAGGTATGTTGAAAGATACAATACAACTTACTCAAACGTATCTTGTGTAATCGCTCAATTTCAACCGCAGAAAGACATCCATGAAACAGCTTGTAAACAATATGTCAATTGTTAATTTTTACCTTTAATATTATAGTAACATGCAAGAAAGTGCTCCCTATATATAGTTTACAGCATTAGCAGACAGAGATTTTTTTAATCCTTAAGAAAAATTTTAATTATAATTGAATTTATTTAAAGACAGACACAATTTGTTCAGTAAACCACTGTTTAATGAAAGAAAAAAAGTAATTATATGTTTAGTTTACTCCTCCCTTGCTGAACCGAATCCGTACCGAACCTTCAATACCGAGGTACTTACTGAACCTTCATTTTTGTGTACTGCAACACCCTTATAATGAACTGATGAAAGTTTGTGAAAACAGATTTTCTTTAGAAAATATTTTGTATTCCTCAGATGAAAGAAATTCATACAGGTTTGGAATGACATGATGCTGAGTAAATTACCTAAACTATCCATTTAAATTTTGCCATAGGATGGTTTCCCCATGTACCCTTGTCTTTTTTTCAACTGTATCTGTGGGCAACATTAAATGCACATCAGATCTATTTTTGTGTACGATACAAGTGTGTTTGTAAAACTGAATGAGTATTTGAGGTTGAATGTGCCTCTCTCTCTCTCTGAGAGCAGGATGCAATGTGTCTTTTACATATAAAATATATTAATAATAATAAATATTTTTAGAGACTGTGAAGTGTCACTGGGTTGTTTGTTAGAGATGCTGAGTGCTGCTGTCAGCGGTATATGTGGCGTCTCAAATGAAGACATGCAGGGCCTGTTTGCACCACTGCCATGGCTAAATTAAACCACAGTGCTCCTGTTACACATGGACTTTAAGTGCTCAGACTTTCATCACTCTCAACACTCATGATGAAACCGAGACCAGGGGTTGCATCTATAAATCTTCGCATAGTTTCCATGCTAAGTGTTTGCATATACAGAAAGACATTTGGTAAAAAAAACCCTATGCACATGTTCATATTTCTTTTAAATGCTTGGGATAGATATAGATACTGGAACCCATGCTCAATTGGCATGAACAGCTATAAATTATATTCATATACACTATTGTTCAAAAGTTTGGGGTCGCTAGGATTTTATTTTTTTATATTGTTGAAAGAAGTCACCAATGCTGCATTAATTTGATCAAAAATACATTAAAAAACTGTAATATTGTGAACTATTATTACAATTTAAAATGTACAATATGTTTTAAAATATAAATTATTCTTGTGATGGCAAAGCTGAATTTTCAGCATCATTACTCCAGTCTTCAGTGTCACAGGATCCTTAAGAAATCATTCTAATATGCTGATTAATTTCCTTCAAAAAAAAAAAAAAATTTACAGTCAAAGTACTATTGTAACTAATAAAAGGCGTTTTCTCTGAGAGAGTTACTGCTGATAAAATAGAAAATGATGAATGACAGTAAGTTACGGCAGCTGTCAACATACAATTAATATGAACAAAAATGGTCAGATTCTTCAAGTTGTTGAAAGATGAAGTGCTGCCAGTTCAAAAAAACATTTATAGGCTGTTAACAGAGAAATGTTAACAGGCTTTATGTTACATGTTCTGCAATGATGGAAATCATCTACTTACTACAGTGGAAACTGTTCAAATGACAAATATTGTATGTATGATGTGATATTTTATAATATACAACCACCATTATTAAAACACTTGTTTTAAACACCTTGAACAAAACTATGTGTGATAATGTGTGATAGATTAAAGGGTTAGTTCACCCAAAAATGAAAATTCTGTCATTTATTACTCACCCGCATGCCGTTCCACACCCGTAAGACCTTTGTTCATTGGAACACAAATTAAGATATTTTTGTTGAAATCCAATAGCTCTTTGAGGCCTGCTTCGCCAGCAGTGACATTTCCTCTCTCAACATCCATTAATGTACTAAAAACAGTTCATGTGAGTACAGTGGTTCAATATTAATATTATAAAGTGACAAGAATATTTTTGGTGCAACAAAAAAACAAAATAATGACTTATAAAGTGATGGCCGATTTCAAAACACTGCTTCAGGAAGCTTCGGAGCGTTATGAGTCAGCGTATAATTTGGATCGCATGTCAAACCGCCAAACTGCTGAAATCATGTGACTTTGGCGCTCCGAACAGCTGATTCGACACGCTGATTCATAATGCTCCGAAGCATCATGAAGCAGTGTTTTGAAATCAGCAATCACTAAGTCGTTATTTAGTTGCTGTTTTTTGGCGCACGAAAAATATTCTTGTTGCTTTATAATATTAATATGGAACCACTGTACTCACATGTACTGATTTAAATTTGTTTTTAGTACATTAATGGATCTTGAGCCATCGGATTTCATCAAAAATATCTTAATTTATGTTCTGAAGATTAACCAACAGGTCTTACAGTTGTAGAATGACATGAGGGTAATAAATTTCATTATTTTCATTTTTGGGTGAACTAACCCTTTAAGACATTTTTATTAGATACAAATATCTGCAACATTTAAAAAATTATGACAACTGAATCAGAACTTACTCTATCACTGCACATCATGACCTCACCGATCTGAAAACAAAAATTGTGCCTTTATTAGTTTAATTTTGTACATGCAAAAGTTTTATACACAAGGCCACAGGGCAGTTGTGTTTAGTAATATTTGATTACATTCAACAGGAAATATTACTTGAAAGTGCTAAAACACAAATAGCTCGTTTATGTTGTTAGAATGCACAGGTGTTTTTAAACACATTTAACTGCACAATCACTATAGTAAAACTTTCCACTCAGACAATGACTGCAACTCTCAACTATGATATGCAAACAAAAAAAAAACAATAATTGCTGTTGTTAGTTAAGTCTGTGTTCTTGGCATTTTATATGGAAACTTTAGGGTAAGACTAACGTTCGGGGAGTCCTTGGACGGAGTTGAAATGGATCCATGTGGCTCTTGCTGAGGTGGAACAGGAATGGATTCCCCATATTGGAGGCAGTGGAGCTGGACAGAGCTGGCTGTTATTCAGAGACATGGGTGTGGTCTTACTAGCAATGAGGGATCATGGAACTGATTGAGGTTACAGGGTCACACACACCCTTACAGTTTCGACTTAGCCTAAATGAACTCGTATTATTCTCAATAATATCTAGTCGTCACTCCCATAATTAACTCAAAACATATATCTATTTAAGCCTATCTGAGTAGTTCAGCCTTCACATAGATTTTCTTTCACATACACACTAAAAGCACTCATTACGTTCTTTGCCAAATTTAATGATTCAGGGTTTAAATAAGGTAACTTTAAGATCTACACGTTGTAAAACGTGTTAGTCCTCTCCTTTCTTTCCTGTCTATAATCTTAAGATAACACTCCACCTCAGCTCATTTCCGAACATGTAACTCTGACTCAGCTCTGAAGCGCGCTTCAAACAAACCCGGCCGGAGCGAGCACAAATCAAACTCTACTATAAGCCCGCAAGTGAATGTTGGCTTTCACCTTTTAAGCCAGCATATAAGTGAATCAAATCACTCGAAGCTCATATTTTAGCTCTGTAATTTTAAAACGAGCTCTCTTCCTGAGCCACGGGAGCCCTTTTGACACTTTCTCACGTATGCTGCTATTCATTGCGTTTGGTAATCCCTTAAAAACCTGAAGAATGTAGTAAATTCGTAAGTTAAATTATGTAACGTTAATTATTTAGTTAGCACTGTCATTCTGAAAAATGTCTAGTCCAGAAACTTTCTTTGCGTCAGATATCCACTTTATTTTTCAATGCGGAAGTAAAGTGTTTTCTGTGAAAACCAGCGTGTTTATAATTAAAATAATACAGTAAAGGGTTAATTCACCCAAAAATGAAAATAATGTCATTAATTACTCACCCTCATGTCGTTCTACACCTGTAAGACCTTCATTCATCTTCGGAACACAATTTTTTTTTTATGAAATCCGATGGCTCTGTGAGGCCTGCATGACCAGCCTACTTCCTCTCTCAAGATCCATAAAGGTAACGTACTAAAAACATATTTAAATCAGTTCATGTGAGTACTGTGGTTCAATCTTAATATTATAAAGCAACGATAATATTTTTTGTGCGCCAAAAAAACTAAATAACGACTTTTTAACAATATCTAGTGATGGCCGATTTCAAAACACTGCTTCGAATCTTTTGTCGAATTCGGATCGCGTGTCAAACCGCCAAACTGCTGAAATCACGTGACTTTGGCGCTCCGAACCACTTCGATTCGATTTGTAAAGCTCTGAAGCTTCATGAAGCAGTGTTTTGAAATCGGCCATCACTAGACATTGTTAAAAAGTCGTTTTTTTTTTTGTTTTTTTTTGGTGCACAAAAATATTCTCGTCGTTTCATAATACTAGGATTGAACCACAGTACTCACATGAACTGATTTAAATATGTCTTTAGTACCTTTACAGATCTTGAGAGAGGAAGTAACGTTACTGCTGGCAATGCAGGCCTTACTAAGCCATCGGATTTCATCAAAAATATCTTAATTTGTGTTCCGAAGATGAACGAAGGTCTTGCATGTGTAGAACGACATTTTGGGGTCAACTAACCCTTTAAAATAACATGGCAAGAAATAGCTAACAGCATTACGAGCTAAAAATAACTGGAAGCGAATGACACCGGAAGTCAGACATATTAAAATTACAAATGGCCGCACTAGCCCTTACCTGAAAAATATGGTGGATTATGCCAGGTTGCGGTAGCATCAGGGTTGCCGTATTTTCACAACAAAATCCGCGCAATTGCTACTCAAAACTAGCCCAATCGCATTCAGGGGGGTACCGCAGTAAAAATCTTGCTCCTGGGGGTAAAATCCACATTTTTGGCAGGGTTCCCTTGGTAAAATACTGGAAACAACCCACGGCAAGTGTTAAAGGAGCCCAATTCCTCAGGAAAATCGTGGACTTGGCAACAATGTGTTAATTTATTTAACATTCATTTATTTAAGCTCAGTTTTGTTAATTGAAATAAATTTAAAATATAACATGAATACATTAAACTTGAACGGAAATTAGAGATCTTGACTTGACAACTAACTGAAATAAGCTGAAGTAGCCTACCAGAATAACTAGAATAAACAGAATGCTAATGTTTTTGCCTGAACTATCCCTATAAGAATGACTCATTCATACTAGAAGATGACAAAACAGGACAAAAACAACCCTTAAAAGGAATGACACAGAGTCACAAGTCCAGTTTATTTGACAAAATAGTCCAGAAACTCAACAGGTTGAGTGAAAGCGGACAAAGCAAAGCCACAGCTGTGATCCACAGCGGCCACCGAATGGAACAGAGAGGGAATGAGAGGGTAACTAGACCAAGAGAACAAGGAGACATGGAGATTGCTGATCTGGAGAAAGAGAGAGAGAAGAAAAGAGAGAGGTAGACAGAAGGAGAGAACATGAGCTCTAAGATACAGAGGCCGCCATTAAGCAGAAGATTAGGTGAGACAGAGAGTGAGAGGTGTATTTGTGTGTGTGTGGTAAGCTGGGAAGCTCCATGCTGCAGGGTGGGGGTTCCGCCTCAGAGGAATCGCTGTGTGTTTTGGCAGCCTCGCTGGATGGGAAGGAGGGGTAACGGTGCATGCGTGTGTCTGCTGCATCTGTAAGCCACACCTCCCCCATCTCAGGTCTGCAATGGGCATTCCTCCAAAGTGTGTATGCATGTGGGTGGGTGTTTTGTGTTTGTTTTTTCAGTGCCCTCCCTTCTTGCATCGCTGTGGTGCTGACGGATACGCCAAACTCCGATCTCTGGAGACGCAGACGCTAGGACTCAACAAAAACACACATGCAGACACACCAAGAAGCACATCAGCCACCCCGAACTGACACGAATAAGCACAAATGCAACAGACAAGCCATACGCACATCCTTCCCGATATATATGCTCACATAAACGAATGTGCAGATGCAGACACGCACCCACATGATATAGAAGTCTTGTGACTCATGATACAGGCACCATTGTCTCTGGCTTCCGCTTCTGGATGCTACTTGGCTCCTTTCACCTGTCCGTTCATGTGTAGTGCATTTCGACTGGCCATTTCGGTATGAGAATATGCCCGCCCACCCCAGCCCTCTGTTTCTGTAAATCCACTCCCTCCGGCCTCATTGGGAGGTGGTGTGTTATGTAGCTCGGCCGAGTGTTGCGCTAGCTGTGCCCAGTTCAGTTTAGTTCAGCTTAAAGGCCACAGCAAGATCACCCAGCACAGGTGTGTCGTTAAAGTCTTTACCAGCTGTTGCTGTGGAGACAGCTACATACTGGGCCGCTGACGGGTGGTGTCGTAGGAGCGGACAACCTGGGACTGAGACACCACGCCATGCTCCTCCTGGGAGAATGCATATCCATCTATTCGGAGAATGAAAAACCAATTGTTAGATTTATTATAGGGATTTACATGCATGCTAGTGAAAGCACAATACTGTATAGATGCGCTGATATTATGATATATCACAATTATTTTTCTTACAGTATTTCATTGGTTCTAAAAGGGTTAGTTCATCCAAAAATATAAATTCTGTCATTCATTACTCACACTCATGTCGTTCCAAATCCGTAAGACCTTCGTTCATCTTTGGAACACAAATTAAGATATTTTTTATGAAATCCAAGAACTTTCTGACCTCCGACAGACTGCAACATTATTACCACTTTCAAGGCCCAGAAAGGTACATTGTTAAAATAGTCCATGTGACTACAGTGTAGTGTTGTAGTGTTGCCTATCGGTACTGAAATTTTAAAAACGTGACGCTTTGAGCGCTGTTGAGCGGATTCATAAACATCTCTGATTGGCCATTGTGTTGACGCGCTCATCGGATATGCCTGTGATTGGCTACAACGATCAACGCGTGGGAGCATTTGAAAGCACACGGAAGTGTTTGAATTTGAAAGCGTTTTGAAAGTGGGAGTGCGAGCGATTGAAAGCAGGCGTCTAACAGTGGACCGATCCGCGATAGACGCCTGCTTTCAAACGCTCCCGTGTGTATCTGTGTAAGCGCTTAGTGAAGAGATTAATTGATGACTATTTACAACGTTTTTACAGCGTTGATCATTGAAGCCTATCACAGACATATTCGATGAGCCGTGAAAACAACGGCCAATCAGAGATGTTTACGAATCCACTCAACAGCGCTCAAAGCGTCACGTTTTTAAAATTTCAGTACCGACTACGTACCGAAGTCGGTACTTTTGACAACACTACTACAGTGGTTCAACCTTAATGTTATGAAGCGACGAGAATACTTTTTGTGCGCAAAAAAAAAAAAAAGAATGACTTTATTCAACAATTTCTTCTCTTCCATGACTGTCTCTTATGCAGTTCATGTAGTAAACACAGTGCAGCGCTTCCAGGTTCAACATCAGAACACCGGCTCATTATTGGCCGGCTCCTGCGTCAGCATCACGCGCATGAGTCGTGGTGATCACATGAACAGCGTTGGCCAATACTGAGCTGGCGTTCTGACGTAGAACGCGGAAGTGCTGCACTGTGTTTACTATGTGAACAGTGTTCATCTTTACTACCTCTCTGGGCCTTGAAAGTGGTAATAACATTGCAGTCTATCAGAGGTCCGCAAGCTCACAGATTTCATCAGAAATATCTTAATTTGTGTTCCGAAGATGAAAGAAGGTCTGGAACGACATGAGGGCGAGTAATTAATGACAGAAATAAAATTTTTGGGTGAACTAACCCTTAATATTAGGCCAGCAGTGACCAATAGATAAAACTGATCATGAAAAAAAATTAAATTCTCAACTGGGCCTATGAGCTCTCTGTGGAAAGTTTTTGTCAGTGACGTCAATTTAGACGTTTTGGTGAAAAATGCATTTAAAAATGTCGGAGATCAAAAAGCTGCTAAAAGAAAATGCCAATTTTACAGCCTTATAACTGAGGACAAACAGCTGTATTTTGTTGTATAATGTAATGTTTATATTTTAAACCTTTTCTGTGTTTATATGTATAGAATAGTTTAAATTCATACATTTATATTTTTATAATTTTATTATCATACATTTACAATACTGTTTGGAAGTTTGGGGTCAGTAACTAAAATAATAATAATAATAATATTACTTTTATTCAGCAAGAATGCATTAAATTAATAGGAAGACTTCTCTGAATATTAAGCAGCACAACTGTTTATAACAATGATAATAATTAGAAATGTTTCTGGAGCACCAAATCAGCATTAGAATGATTTCTGAAGGACACTAAAGACTGGAGTAATGATGCTGAATATTCATATTATTCAATATTATTACATTTTAACATATAATAAAATAGTAAACTGTTACTTTAAATTGTAATAATATTTAACAATATTACTGTTTTAACTGTATTTTTGATCACATAAAATACAACCCATTCGAGACTTCTTTAAAAAACATTAAACATCAAAAATCTTACAGACCCAAAACTTTTGGACAGTAGTTTATTTGTGTTTTCTATTAGGTTTCAATTTGCACATTGAAGGAGAATACTGGTTACTATGTGGAAAATGTGTTTGTTAATGAAATTTAGAAAATAAAACTTTTAATAGAACCATTTTTTTTTTTTTTTGGCTTTTTTTCAGATAGGATAGTGTAGAGTTCAGACAAGAAACCCATCAGGTATAACTGTCTCTGTCAACTGATAGATTAAAATAATCATTAATTGCAGTCCTACTCTGACTAAAATCTATATTTCTTTCTTTCCACAGTTCAATGAATACAAAAAGTCCTCATCTATATATTGTTTTGGATGCTGGTGTGGGTTTTTCTGGAAAACAGCATGTCTAGGCCGGTTCACATGCTAGACCAGCACCAGCATAGCCAAACTGGTCTTTTTAGCAGTGCACACACAGGTTCTGCAGATATCAGTGGATGTGAAGTGTTAAAAAAAAAAACAACGAGTGTTCAAAAAAAAAAAAAAGGAACATGCACTTACGTGACACTGTCTGCTGCACAGAGTTTGAGCGTCCCACGCTGGAAGGCGTTTTCCTGAAGACCCGTGTCAGCAGGTGGGCACGCTCGTTCAGACTGGACAGAAAGAGACAGACGGGTTATGCCACCAGTCACAGCGCAGTTACTGGCTGATAGCTACAGACATCACAGCTAGAGGTCAAATCACATGCATTTCTACAACACCGTGCTCTACTCTGCCACGCGCGTGTCCATCAAGACGAACGCCAGATACTCTTAATGATGTTAACTCGAGCAGAACATACATTTACACACACATACTCGCACGATTCTAAGAAATGGCTTCCCAAAGCACTCATAAACAACATTAAACTTAGACCTGCGATCCAAAAACATCTCTTTGAATATTTCCACAGCACTAAATCCTCAAGCTTTCCAATCCTTCAAACAAAAACGATCAATATGAGAAGTATTCAACAGCTCTTTATTCTAAATTTAATGTAGCCAATAAAATAAGTCTCTGGTTGCTAAATTAAATGGCAAAATTTCAATTCTGGAAACTGAATCTGATGCCATTTTGCGGCCAGTTTTGAAATGAAGACGAATCGAATAATCCTGACCCCATTTTTGATAAACACGTTCAATGTTAAACAAATCAGTCTGATGTTTCCCTGTAAATCAGATGAAAGCGATCTTTCCCCTCATCCAAAAAGAAAGAGTGATCCGAAAACCAGTTGTTATGGATGAGGGCCAAACTTCTCAAGGTTACAGCTCAAACTCATATTGCGCTACAAAGGGGACCGTTTGCACTGTTATCATTGGGAAGGACGTGGCATTCATTTGGCTGCTCTGTAAAAAAATTCGACAACAGTATATGGGATACGCCAGAACATTGGCCAATGAAAACTATGTCTGCAAAACAGATGACCGGTTGAAAGATGGGGATGATGAATGGATAAATAAAGAAATAAAAGGATGGAATGACGCATAGGCTCGCTTGTAACCGGAGCTCTTTCTTCCTCTGTCGTTTCTCTGGAACGTGGACAATCCTTGGAATATCAGACAGTTGTTTTGATTAATCAAATTTTCAATAACTTATTTTCCTCAGGCTGTCCCTCAAGTACGAGTCCAGGCTTGGCTTATACTTTGGAAAATACCTCGCTTTTGTCCGGCAGTGCTAGCTGGGGTCTTCTTGGGTAAACAGAGCTGCAAATCTAAACGCTTAGGACGTACTCTTGAATTGTGTCAGCCTCCGCCCAACGATGCCGAATTCAAGCTGAGGTTTAATCATTCAGCAGATTTCTACACTCATTCAGGATGACTAACAACCATTATGCTTTTTACAGCTGGATATTTACTGAAACAAATGAGGTTAAGTGTTCTGCGCTGGGGGAATGAGGGGGTAAACCCAAACAGGGCTTACGTCCAACATCCCTCTGATTAGAAGTCCATTCTGTCAACTCCCTGGCCATAAATTAGTGGCCTAAACACCACGAAACACTCAAAGGTATTACAAAAAACTGTACGAGACTACATGTCCGTCTGCCAAGTTCCTGTCTCATATAGGGCTGTACACCTAGCATAATATCTCTGGGCTAAAACTGTTAAATCCATGCAAACGCGTAACTCAGTCAGCCTCAAATCCACAAACACACAGCATGGAAACAAACACATGCACAGAGCTACGATCATAAGGAAGCTACACACACACCCAGTGGTTATAGCTATGCAAACCTGACCAGCTCATGGCCGCCTGACATCGCAGAATGTAAAATGGAAAGAGAAAATGAAAAGTCATAAGATGAAGATGACGCTGAAAGGAAAGCTCAGGGAAGGTGCAAACAGAGGTCACTGCACATCCCAATAGAGGGTCACATTCAGGCAGGCTGGTTCTACCTGCGTACATGCCTGCCTTTGACTCTATGAGTCTATGAATCCTCAGCATTGGGCCTGTGGGTGTTCAGGCAGGGGTTAGAGGATCACAGTGAATGCAAATGCAGTCTTTTTCCCAAACACACATCCATAAACTAAGTAAAACAACAATATGAAGGAATAAACAAATGATAAACACAATAAATCAGCTCTAAAACCTAGTGAGCTTCCTCCATAGACATTTGGATGTGAAGGCTGTTTTAAAAAGATAATGAGTCTGTGTTCTGACGTAGAACCTGGAAGTGCTTAATGTAAATAGCGTAGCAGAAAGACTAAAAAAGTTGTCATTTTTGTTTTGTTTTTGCGCACAAAAAGTATTAAAGTATTAAAAATATTAAAGGATTAGTCCACTTTCAAATAAACTTTTCCTGATAATTTAATCACCCTCATGTCATCCAAGATGTCCATGTCCTTCTTTCGAAAAGAAATGAAGGTTTTTGATGAAAATATTCCAGGATTTTTCTCCTTATAGTGGACTTCAATGGAGCCCAAACGGTTGAAGGTCAAAATTACAGTTTCACTGCAGCTTCAAAGTGTTCTACACGATCCCAGACGAGGAATAAGGGTCTTATCTAGCGAAACGATCGGTCTTTTTCTAAAAAAAGATTAAATTATATACGTTTTAACCACAGACGCTCGCCTTGAACTAGCTCTCTTCTTCTTCCTCTCTATTTGAATTCCAGCAGTGTAGACACTGCTAAGTGTATTACTGCCCTCCACAGGTCAGAGTTTGAACTAAATTGTCATACAATATGCTAGTGCAAGTATATAACAATTAGTTCAAAGAAGAAGAAGAAGAAGAAGAAGAGAGCTAGTTCAAGAGGAGCGTCTGTGGTTAAAACGTATATAATTTTTAATTTTTAGAAAATGACCGATCGTTTCGCTAGATAAGACCCTTATTCTTTGTCTGGTATCGTTTAAAGCCTTTTGAAGCTGAACTGAAACTGTAATTTTGACCTTCAACTGTTTGGGCTCCATTGAAGTCCACTATAAGGAGAATAATCCTGGAATGTTTTCATCAAAAACCTTCATTTCTTTTCGACTGAAGAAAGAAGGACATGGACATCTTGGATGACATGGGGGTGAGTAAATTATCAGGAATTTTTTATTGGAAAGTGGACTAATCCTTTAAGGTTGAACGACTGTAGTCACATTGTCTATTTTACTACTTTTCTGGAACTTGAATGACTGTACTATCATTCCCTTCTATGGGAGGTAAAAAACCTCTCGGAATTTGTGTTCCAAAGATGAACGAAGGTCTTACAGGTGTGGAACGACATCAGGGTGAATAATTAATGACATTTTTGGGTGAACTAACCCTTTAAGATGTTCCATTGCAGTTGGTATGGTGCCATTGCAGGCAACTACCTATGTAGGCAGAGAGTCAGCTCACTAGGTTTTGAAAAACCTATGATTTATGGAACAATTATGCATTTGCCTGCATTTATGTTAAAACATCTTGAAAATCAATCTACGCTTTTTTATCTGAGTTTATAGGTTGATTTATTTCAAAGCATATTTCAGGGACATACCTGCGGCCGCTGGCATCTCTGAGGACGGCTGCCCTTGGGTCCACAGCTCGAGCTTCCAGTTCCTGCACTTCCTCAAGCAAAGTCTTCCTCACTGTGCGTCGTCCTCTGAACGGTGACATGCACACAAAGCGAGACGGTAAGAAACTGGCTAATAAACTGCCAAATTACATTGTATTTTCTCCATAAATACATTGATGTGTGCATGTGTGTTTTATGTTACTTACGCATTCCATGCCACATCTTTGAGTAAACATGCTGTTGGAACCAGTATCAGGCCCAGCCAGAAGCTCCAGCACTGCATTACCCTGCCAGCCTAAAAGAGAAACAAACAGATCATCAATTTGAAATCAATGCTCAGCAAACATCGCAACACCCAATCAATGCTGGATTTCTCTCTCCTTGCAACAGCTGTTGACTGACTGTCACCTTTGACCTTTGAGAGTTTAATTACCCATTTACCTACCGTTGCCGCCTGCTGTTTGCTCTCCTTCCCCGCTGTCTGTTTAATGGCCCAAATTAGAAGTGTCTTTTTCCACCCTAATGAGCTACTTCTTACAACGAACAATTTATAAATGACTAATAATACTTAAACTAATTGCTCAAAACTGTCTGAAAAACACCCTTTTAGTAACAGTCTACGAATATTATATGCACACACAAAATATGTATTATATACACACATATATATATATATATATATATATATATATATATAAAAAAATACACACACACACACACACACAAAGCCAAATGTCCGCTTGTTTTGTTGATTAATTTGTTTTTATTAACACAGATCGATTTAAAAAAAATCTTCAGCTCGACCATATTTCCCTGAAGTAACCTTTAATGTTAATCCAACAGGCTGGAGAAACTTCACGGTGTGCAATCAAGTGATCCCACTGTTAAGGATCCTCCACAGCTGATATCCCAGACGGAATCTACTAGACTCCGAAAACCATTAGACGGCATCTCCTCGCGACAGCTGCGCATACACCCCCACACCAACCCTACCGAATTCTCAGACGAGCAGACGCACAAAAATACACACACTGATATATAGAACTGGAAAAACATGCATAATGTGTGCTCCCAGCTTGGCCTACATGGAGAGATGGAGAGATTAAGAAATGAACGGCTGGACAGAGGGGAAAGAAAAGTCAACGCTGCAGGGTAAAGAGTGAGGGATGTCCCATCTTTTTCTCCCTCTCTGAGAGCAGCTGCTGTGATACTTGAGCACATTCCTGATTTCTGACACAAATCGAATTAATGGGCTGGAGGGCTTCAGAGAGCTCCATCCCACCCCTGACTGCTCCACACTCCCACAGCATGCACACACTAGCTTTGTTCCAAAATCTAGCGATCCGACTTCCTAGGTAGCATTTTAGGGCTTTCCAATTATGCTGCTTCCAGAGATGTTGCAATCCCAGAAAGAATTGCAAAACTTTTGGGGAGAAAATTATTAATATATTACAGTATATAATATATTTTAAACATTTTATTAATATACAACAAATATTTGTATTAAATATAATTTATTTAATTTAATACATTTTTAAATATTTTTGTTATTATATTTTTTTTTTCATATTTTTTTAAGAGAAATACTGATTATAAATATAAATAATACAATACTAAAATGTGTTGATTCAAATTTTTTAAGCGGTTAAAATTTTTAATATAATTAATTCCATGATGTGGCGATCGCAAATTAATCGCACATCAAGTTTGGCTGAGAAATTACCCTAAAAAGATCATTTAAAGTCATTATTGTGTAAAGCAACAAATAGACATTACAAAAAAGTAGCTTCATAAAGAAATATTTTATTTGATTCAAACTGAATTTTCATTTTTGTGTGAACAATACATTTGTATTTTTATTTTAGTTAATTTGTTAATTAAAGGTCCCGTTCTTCGTGATCCCATGTTTCAAACTTTAGTTAGTGTGTAATGTTGCTGTTTGAGCTTTAAAATTTTACAGATTTTATTTATACTCTAAGTTCAATGCCAAGCGAGATACTTTATTTAACAGAAGTCGACTACATCGAACGGCCAGTTTGGACTACATCCCTCTACTTCCTTCTTTAATGACGTCACTAAAACAGTTTTTTGACTAACCTCCGCCCACAGGAATACACAAAAAAGGGGGCGTGGTCTTGTTGCGCTCCCACGGAGAAGAGTAAGAGTTGCGTTTGTAGAGTGTGTTTGTCGCCTTGTCGTCGAAACGCTGTTATTTTCATCCCGCAGTCCAATCTTTGTTTGGCCTTCCCAGGGACGCTGTACTTAGAGATCAATGGTTACAATTTATGTTTAACTCGGTTCCCGAAAATTATAATTGTGTTATCCTTACTGCAATAGTTAATGTTGGACTGCAGTGCACATAATGGCCACAAGAGGGGACTATGTTTATGTATATGGCTGTTTTCCGTACGAGGTACTCTTCTGAGTGAGTGCTAACGTTGTACATTTTCTGTCGCTGCTTGTGGAGATTAAAGAGTTCAGTTTCTCGGGAATTATTGTCTTTTGTGTTCATTCGGCACAACACCACAATAATCCACATGTAAAACTATGTGCAGCACACGTTATGGTAAGAGGCGTGACCTTTCTGGGCAAGGTAAGCGCTCTATGGCTCTGGGTTCGCTAAGCTGCTGTCGAATCACAACACAGGAACCGCTGGCACAATCAGAACTCGTTACGTATTTCTGAAGGAGGGACTTCATAGAACAAGGAATTCATCAGCTCGTGTTTATGACAGTGGAAACAGCGGTATACAGATAAGTAAATTATGTGGAAAATACTGTGTTTTTTTACACGCGAAACATGAACACATGTTATATTGCACACTATAAACACAATCAAAGCTTAAAAAAAAACACAAAAAAACGGGACCTTTAATATAGAAATATTAAATAATTTTTTTATTAAATTATACTCTGGCGATAAATGTGTGTGTGGTGGTGTCTTAATGATTAAGTTGTTGACTGATTGATTGATTCATTTGATTCAAACAGCAAATTCATTCAGGAGTGAAGTAAATGGTTCTCTTCATGAATGTTCCATTGAATCATTTGTTCACTTGATTCGTTCAAAACGAGGATTCAGAAATGAAACACTGCTGTTGCTCGGAGATGAACAGTTCTGCTTTCTTTATATTTTCGTTAGCAAAATTGAGCAAAAACAGACAATATTGTGTCTAAACTAACGCAATATTAACTTATTTATTGAACTTGTATAAAGTCAGTATTGCATGTGCACTTGTTCAATTTGGACAAAAATAACACTTGTGTGATATAGCTTAATCATATAATGTAAATAAGAGACAAAAACTCAAACAGGGGCATTTTTGCCCCCATGTCTTGAATTTGAGGGTCATTCTAACTACATTAGTCTCCATCATGCAGTGAGTTGTTGCCCTGCATCAATCAACTGTATGAAATGTCAGATGACCTATGTAGGTCTGGGGGCGGGGCAAGTGCGTTAAATGCATTAATAATTTTAACACGTTTTTTTTTTTACCATGATTAATTCATCTCAATATTTGTGAGTGCTTAATAAGTATATGCTTATTTGTGTGTTTTGTTGGTTTAGTAAAAAGTTAACACCAATCTCTACTGAAATCAAACAAGTTGACTCTTCCATGCACTTTACACGAGGGTTGTCATTTTAGTTTTCGCCAATACAGAGTGTTTCAAATTAATATTCCATTTCAGTTAGGATGCAGAAGACACCGGCTCACTAGGTTATGGAACAGAGCCACTTTGTGTATTTATCCCAGTGGGGACAGGGGAGAAAACTTTTCAAGAGTATTCCCCACACACACACACACACAGATGTCTGCAGTGTTGCACAAACCAGCCCACCCGCTTAAGTCAACACTTCCAGTGTAGGCCGTAAAAGCCTGGGGCTCGGGTGACCGTGTGGCAGGTGCAGGGAGACTGCAAAATGGGACGGCGGGCCATAAATCTGATATGGAACACCCAGAGAGCAAATCATCGAGGCGCTGGGCTGCAGTCAGATACAGGAGGTGAGTAAAGCACAAACATGAGCAGGTGTGTGTATTTGCACTCACCTGGCCCAACATATCCGGTGCTATAGGAATGGTCGGCCAGATTGCAGAATAGACGGCAAAAAACAACATCCAAAGCACCATGCTGCCCCATACAGCCAGATGAGAAAACTAGAACAAGAGAAAAACAGGTCATGGTCAATTTCATACTGAATATAGACTTCTTCAACTGTAATTGACACCGTGTGAATTCCAATGCCGCTCTACTTCATCACAAGATCTAGTGTGTGGACAGCTGAACGGACGGGGAGTGTCGACGTCCCCTCAACATACGGCGGCGGGACAGAGAAATGTCCTGACATAGCAGCGATACATGTTCCCTATCTATCTAAAGCACTTCCCAGAATATATATATATGATCTTCCCATAGATCCAGACACATAATATCAAGTGCAAAGTGTTCTATAATGTGATCTCCTGTCAATTCAGTAATAACAAATGCTTTGTGGTAAATTCAATGTATTAGATGGCACTTTCACACATTTTCATGGTATTTTTGCCTTGTTTCTCCATTATAAATATCTCAAATTCTCAAATCAAGATACATTTGCTTGAAAAGGAAAATGACTTTTTACTGAATTTATGCTTAAAACAAGGGGAAAAAATTGGTTAAGGGGTTAAGAAAAATCTCCCTTTGAATTAAGATTATTGTTTTTACACAATTGACAGATTTTCTCTATAGTTTTAAGCATAAACTCTCTTAATTCTTATACATTTTTCAGAAAACAAGAGTTAATATTGTATACTGTATATTAAAAGTAATTTTGCTTCTCAAGTAAATGTATCTTGATTTAAGAATGTTTAGATATTTTACTGAAAAACAATACAAAAATACTCATTTTTTTGCAGTGTATAGAATCAGACACATGATAACAAGCGCAAAGTGTTCTATAATGTGATCCTCTTTTTACTCCAGATAGAACAAATTCTTTGTAATAAATTGGATGCATTAGACAGCATTTTCATAAGTGCTGCCAGAGACGCTCATTGCTTTGAGTTCTGACGGCAGGCGGTGAAGAGTGTGTGAGTGTGTATGTGTGTGTGTGTGTTTGTGTTGGAGGATGGGGACTGACGTACCCTTGTCCATGCTGTGGTCTCCATACCGGCTTTCAGACATACAGTTACCACTACATACTGCACCAGGAAAAGAGAGAGAGAGAGTCATAAATAACAGTAATGATCTGCACTCATCATCCTGGTAAAACGTTCTGTACAGCTTCAACACACAAAACCAGATGAGGGCTTTCACACAGGCATCGACTTACTATCGCCTCTAGCGACTTACTGTTTTAAGACACACAATTACACATTTAAGCCCCTAAAGTAATACTCGTACACACATAAAGACACACAGAAGCCTGCGAGGAACATAAAAGAAATACCAGCACACAAAGACTTGACTCCCCATGGGACTCATTCATTACTGTTTTAATGGCCAAAGTCTAGTATCGCCTCCAATGTACTGTATTTAATAGTCTGGGTCACACACATACACACATGGCCTCATTTTTATAATGCTTGGCGAAATATTGTTCACTGAAGTGAAATACTGTTTACCGATTGGCTAATGGGGAGGGAACACTAGTGACATCACACATTTACTGTACAGACCAGTGTTGTTTCCTATTTAGAGGCTGAAAAGTGGCATGAAAACATGTTTTTTTTTAACCAAGTCAGGTTTACAGTCTGTATCGAATGTGAAATAATACAATACATCTTAGCTTTAATATTTTGTGTCAGAGCTTAAAGTCAGCATGAAATGAAAATTCATCTTATTTTCTAAATGGATGTTATTAATCTTATTGTGAACTATTTATCTGTTAATTTTTTCACTTTTCATAATTCTTTATCAAAACTTCTATGCAGGACGAATCATTTACTCCTCTTAAATCCCACCCCTTTCTTTCAATCAACTACAACCTTGCATTCAGCTCCATCTTCATCCAATCAACAACCGATGGATTCAATCAAGTCCCCATCATCCATTTTATATGAAAGATCCGTTTCTATCTCCATTTCATCATGACTTTAAAGGGGATAAATTAAGAGACAACTTCTCTGAGAGGGTTTTAGCACATTGAAACTTATCTCTGAGAAATTGCAGCACAGCTATAATCTATAAAAACAGCTTGTGTAATAAATCCATTTACTTAAAGTCAGTTTCTGGACTTCAAATTATGACAGTTTACGGCAATAAAAACCTATTTTTAAAATGCTGGTTGATGGTTTCACCTCAGAGAAGAAAGTACTAGGATTGTACTTCATGTCGTGTTTTTATTACTCTTGATTTGTCACAACTGTGCTTTTTCTGGGCGAAACGAACTGCTGGATTTTGGTCAAATAATACATTAAATTTTGATTTGTTTTTTAGCAAACACTATTGTATACCCCCAGAACACTTGTAATTTACGACATGTGTAGCATCGGACCGTTTTGTGATATTTTTGTGCTTTTTTAAAGCTTGATGCTGGTCACTATTCATGCGAATGGGACATTTTTTTTTTTTTATTTCTCCTTTTGTGGTCCAAAAAAGAAAGAAGGGCATTAGAACAACACCAGGGTGAGTAAATGATGACTTAATTTTCATTTTAGGGTGAACCATCCCTTTAAAACTGATTATTCAGGGATTTACAAAAGTCTTTTTTCCAGCCTAACCAACTTTGACCTAAAATGTTAACTTTAAGAAAATATTTCAATAATTTAACAACACATTTGCATGTTCACAGTTCTGTGATGTGTAATGTTTATATGGCACATGTAGGTAAACACAGAAAAGATTTTTTTATTGTTTATATATATATATATATATATATATATATATATATATATATATATATATATATATATATATATATATATATATATATATATATATATATAATTAGTTTTATTTTACATTTTTATGATTTAATTTAACTAGCTTTTCACTAAAGGTGCCCTCGAATGAAAATTTAAAATTTATCTTGGCATAGTTGAATAACAACAGTTCAGTACATGGAAATGACATACAGTGAGTCTCAAACTCCATCGTTTCCTCCTTCTTATATAAATCTCATTTGTTTAAAAGACCTCCGAAGAACAGGCAAATCTCAACATAACACCGACTGTTACGTAACAGTCGGGGTGTACGCCCCCAATATTTGCATATGCCAGCCCATGTTCCCAACATTATGAAAGGCATTACACAAGGGCAGCCAGTAAAGTCTGGATCTGCACAGGTGAATCATCAGACTAGGTAAACAAGCAA
This sequence comes from Chanodichthys erythropterus, assembly GCF_024489055.1. Lineage (NCBI taxonomy): Eukaryota > Metazoa > Chordata > Actinopteri > Cypriniformes > Xenocyprididae > Chanodichthys > Chanodichthys erythropterus. The sequence goes on from NC_090243.1 coordinate 7,969,209, forward strand.
GAACAATAGCGAAAAATGGCAGATGGAGCAATAATAACTGACATGATCCATGATATCATAATATTTTTAGTGATATTTGTAAATTGTCTTTCTAAATGTTTCGTTAGCATGTTGCTAATGTACTGTTAAATGTGGTTAAAGTTACCATCATTTCTTACTGTATTCACGGAGACAAGAGCCGTCGCTATTTTAATTTTTAAACACTTACAGTCTGTATAATTCATAAACAACTTAATTCTTTATAAATCTCTCCAACAGTGTAGCATTAGCCGTTAGCCACGGAGCACAGCCTCAAACTCATTCTGAATCAAATGTAAACAGTATAAAATACTCGCATAATACGACGCATGCATGCCGAACACTTTGTAAAGATCCATTTGAGGGTTATATTAGCTGTGTGAACTTTGTTTTGGCACGGTTTAAAGCAAGCGCGAGCTCCGTGGGCGGAGAGCACGAGATTTAAAGGGGCCGCACAGCATAAATCGGCTCATATTTAATGGTTCCCCAAAATAGGCAGTTAAAAAAATTAATAAAAAAAAAAATCTATGGGGTATTTTGAGCTGAAACTTCACAGACACATTCAGGGGACACCTTAGACTTATATTACATCTTGTAAAAAAAAACGTTCGATGGCACCTTTAACTCAGTTTGAGTTTTTGAAAATATGTAGTTTTTCACATCCCTAATTGAAAAAAATGCAATTTAAATACTACATTTAAAAAAAAAAAATTACAAACAAATATTACTTCATTCAGTATGTAGTTAGGACCACAAAAACACATTTGTGTAGGAAACACTCATACAGAATATGGACTTTTAAAAGGCCAGAAAAAAATAAATTAACCATTTCAAGACTGAAAAGCTGAAATTAAAAAATTTCAGTCATAAATTGCCCACAAAAACCACTGGTGAGTGGCCTTGTCTCTTTTGATCAGTTTCCTCACAGAGTTCCTTTCGTTCTTGCTCTGAGTTGTGGGATTATTTCACAAGGACTTTTTTCAAGAATAGCCAGCAAAAAGAGACATTAACAAGTTTACAGTGTAAACACTGGTGGCCAACGAATGGAATAACAGCACTAGCAAGGAAATGATGTGTGACCTCTCATTGGCAAAGAGCTACGGAGAAGTAAATGCCACACTGACAACTCACCGTGTAGACGATGTTCCCCACGAACAGGTAGTCGACACTGTTGCCGTTGTCAAAGGGAGTGTCTGAAGAAACAAAAGGGGCGATGAAAGATACTTAGCAATTGACACACTCAAGCCAGAGTGGTCTACACGTGTGCTTGTGAGTGCTTGAGATTACCGTGCTCCAGGACTTTGAGTGGAAACCAGAAGAGAATAATGGAGTGAATGAGAGCATTTATACAGTGACCCCAAAAAACCTGGAAAAAGAGAAAAAGGGCAATGAAAGAGAGAGGAAGGGAGGGACAGAAATCAGGGGGAGAGTCAGTCAAGACAAACTAATGCCAAGATACACAAAGCCCACACAAACAGCTTCTCTGCAATTGCACAGCTAGTGAAATGTCCCCCAAATCACCCCTAAAACACACAAACACACACACATACAAACACGGATCCTCAGCTATAAATGAATGACTGTCTTATTTCAGCCTCATGAATCTCATTATTATCTGGCTGGCTGCAGAGCTTCTTCTTGCACTGCTGTTTATCTACAGGGAAATCACAAGTCAAACAACACGCTGACGTTGTGAACCACATCGGACCGTGATAATCAATTATAACAGGATGTAGACAAGCGTGGTGATCATAATAACACTCACTGCAGACTGATTTATACGTCTCACAGTATTTGTTGTGTCAGTATGAGTAATTTGTGACTAAAAATGTGCATTTGTATTGAATACTGAACTCTTGGTCTACAGTACCTTAGTGTTAAATCCTTCTGCGTTCTGTGTGATGCGGTACAGCTGAGGGAATCGTAACATGTTCTGCTGACTGCATGGCCGGTCAACTATCCCCAGAGTGAAAGGAGGGAGAGCAGTGAAGATCTGGAACATACATGATCATGAGATATGATATACTGGAACTATAGCTCAGTTACAAAACCAACAGACTTGGAACAATGCAATGAATTCCATTAGCATGTTGCTAAGCTCACTATGCTATACCATAATACTAAGCATATAAATACATAGCAAACAAAATATTGGGTAAAACTCAATTTTTTTACTGAAGTAAACTTTTTAATTGTGGCTTTTGGTGTATTTGTAAAATATTTTGAGTACATTTTTTTTTTTTTCAGTGACATCAGTGGTCGACTTTTTCAATGGCTGATGCTGATACCTAGAGAGCAGGTATATGTACACTACTGTCCAAAAGTTTTTTTTTTTAAGAAATTAATACTTTTATTTAACAATGATGCATTAAATTGGTCAAAAGTGACAGTAAAGAAATTTATAAATGTTATAAAAGAATTCTATTTCAAATATATGCTGTTCTTTTAAACTGTCTATACATATTCTATTAATTTCTATTCAAGAATCTTGAAAAAAGTATCAAGGTTTCCACAAAAACATTAAAGATGCAATATGTAAGATTTTCTGTCAGCTAGAGGCCGATTCAAAACAAAGGCGTAGCTTGATGACGGCAAGTTTGAGCGCAGAATCTTGGGACATGTGATCTTCACTTCACAGCCGTTGCGAAAGAATCAGGACAGGACTCGGGAAGAAATCATGTTCATGGATGCGATTATTAACGTTATTGTAGTATGAAGCAAAGCAGGACCAAGTGTTGTGGGAGCCGAACGAGGCCGCTGGAGTGATTGAGCAACACAAGACGCGAGCAGCAGAACTTTTATTATGCCACAGTCGCCGGCGCTGCTACCGCTTTTCCGGTCATGAGAATGAGGTAACACAGCTCTGTTTATCATATCAGATACATTTGAGTGTGTTGAAAATGATGTTATAACGTTACTCTGTGCGTTCACTCGGTGGCTGCTGTGAGACACTTGTTTGAGATCGATTTTAGAATATCATATTTAAATGCTGGATGGCTTGTGTTCATAAATGGCATGCAGTTCATTTTAAAATGAACTCATGAATTCATTTCTTTGGCGTTTCCATGGTTTCTACAAAATAAAGCGGAAACTGAGGGTATCGCGGGTATGACGCAATTGACAGGCAACTCCTCACACGTCCCGGAGTCTTGGTTAAAATTGCAATTTACAAATGGTTGGAAATATTTGGGATATTTTAATTACTCAAGTGAACAAAATATATAACACTGGCCTAGTGGTTTTTAGATATTTTACTGCAAAATTCTTACATATTGCAGCTTTAAGCAACTGTTTTCAACATTGATAATAATTATAAATGTTTCTTGAGCAGCAAATCAGCATATTAGAATGAATTCTGAAGGATCATGTGACACTGAAGACTGGAGTAATAATGCTGAAAATTCAGCTTTTCCAACACAGAAATAGCTTACATTTTAAAATATATTAAAATAGAAAACAGTAATAATATTTCACAATATTAAGTTTTTACTGAATTTTTGACCAAATAAATGCAGCCTTGATGAACATGAGACTTCTTTCAAAAACATTTAAAAAAAAATCTTACTAATACCAAACTTTTGAACGATAGTGTAATTAATATATTTTAAGCAAATTAAATACTTATTACACATAATAATTGCAAAGTGGACCCTTTTATCTGCTGATAAATCAAAAAGGGTCAAAGATAGGCTGATATATTGGTCACTATTATTGACAATTATCTTGACCGTGTTGGTTCTGTCCAACATCTTAGATGAACTTTTTTACTAAATTTCTTGTCTTTTTTTATGAATGAAACATTTGATGCTGCAAAAGCCTTGTCAGGAATGCACCTAAGATGCCTTAAAATACTGTATTGGTAGGCAGCTCAATAGACTTGAAACGTCTGAACATAAAAATGTTAAAAATAAAACTATAAAGAGAGAGACAGAGACACACAAACGTACCACATTGTACAGGCCAATGCACCACCGTTCAAACAGGATCTGTCCAGAGAAACCATTTACAAATGCAAACCAAAGCTGTGGGAAAAAAGAGGTGGAAGTGTGTTAAAAATACATAGGAGAAGATAACCAATACTGTGATAAAGAGAGGACACAAATAAAAAGAAAAAAGATGAGCAACATGGAAACCTTCTAGCAGAGTGCTTTCGGACAACATCAAACTCAAGGCATAGGTCAGTTCATACAAACAAAAGCCTACACACACACACTCATACACATGTACATTTGCTGTCCATCCCCCACAATGTCTCTGCTATGAAGACAAAGATAGTCTGTGAACTTTGACCTTTAAAGCTCTCCTTGGCTGGAAGCTAATCCTCAGAAAGACCCCCAAAACACCCCTTTCCCCTAAACACATGGACAGATGTGCACAGACAATCGCATTCCAAAAATATAGAGACATCTAAACATTTAACCTTTACCCAGATATTCCCATAACACACACCCACCCACATCAGGACACAGTCCAACACACAGAGGCTGAGTCCTCAGGGGGGATGAGGGGGGCATGTTTCTGCACCTGCTGCCATTTTAGGGGGTGGCACAGCTGACAAATGCTCCACCGGACAGCATGGTGACCCTGTCAGTAAAGCTCACACTCTACCTAGCGCACACACACACACACACACAAACACGCACACACTTACACAGCTCTCGGATGACAGTGTATCTGGTATGCAGTTTTGAACTGGAAGGACCCAGCCACTATAGATAGGGGTCAGCGGCTCTTTGTCTGTGACTGCGAGTGGGTGTGTGTGTGTGTGTGTGTGTGTGTGATGGAAAGCAGAGACTAGAGGGGGCATCTCATTTATCACTGTCAAACACTTCCATAAACAGCTGCAAGCAGTCTACTTAATGTACGCAAGGGTGTCTGTGTAAAAAAAAGGCAAAAGGAGTGAAAAAAAAAAGAAAAGAGTATAAGCATGTTTGTGTGTGTGTGTGGATAAGGGCTCATTTGATGACTGTCTTTAAAAAGAGATCTGAACTCATACCATGTAAGTACAACACACTCCAAAGGCAAAACTATGTTGTTTAAATGCAGCATGTGCAAAGAATGCAAATGACAATTTAATTTTAAGTATGAGAACAATAACAAAGCCTTACAGCTTTCAGTGCATAGAAAAACAAAAAGAAACAGGGCCTCTTATTAAAAGAGGTAATAACAGAAGAATTTGTAAAATGTAAAGCATTACATTGTATTTTTATTGCAATCTAATGACTTGTTTGCACTAAAAAGTTTTTTTTACTCAAATTACAGATATAAGGTAACCAAAATACAACGTATTTAATAACATATATTAACTACAAAGTTTATAATGGCTATTATTGTTCAATAAATAATATTTTATATTATAATGTTGCCGTACTTGGTATTAGACATGGTCTTTATGTTAATGATGGGGATTTATCAATGACTTCAGTGCAGGTTACTATAGTTATGCCAGTAGGTGGTGGTAAGGACTGTAAATTGTAAAAGTCAGTAAACCATTCATTAAAAAAATGCAGATTTTTTCTGTATCGAAGCAAGGTTGTAAACAAGGAAATTATTTTAACTTTGAACAACACCTTATAAGGGGCAACCGACATGCAAAGCGGTTCCGGGGTGAAGCTGAATCTGATGCTTCACTTCAAAAAGATCAAACCATTAACCAACTCAGTATCCTTTCAATGGTTAAGGGGATTTCCCATGACTGGGACAATGACAAAGATATCGCTTTTCTCATTCAAAATTTTTTCCCCATGAATATATGATTGACCTGAAGAATTAAACCTGTATCATATACTTGGAAATATATGAATATCACCACGCCTGTAGCCATGCAAAATGGTTTTGTATCTATATCAGACGGGCTGCAGTGTTAATTTGCATGAAAAATGTGTTTTTTTTCTGAAAAAATTAAACACTAATTTCATAAATATCATCATTCAATAATTCAAGCAAGTACCTATGGCTGTTTGAGAGTTTTCCAGGACTTAAATTGAAAAAAGTCAAATTCAAGTAGTTTAAGTACCAATCCTGTCTCTGAAGAGTTAATTTCTCACACAAAGCATGAAATTAAAGCATTGTATTAAAAAAGAGCAGCATGAATCATTCACATGACCTTTTGTGTTTCAAAGCAGAAAGAAAAAAATATGGATTTGATTTGAAACATATTGACATGTGATGACAGGATTTTCATGTTTGAGTGAACTGCCCCTTTAAAAGTCTCACACACACTTGATAGCAATTAATGTACGCACCTCTATGATGTACAGAACCACATTCTTATAGAAACAGTACAGGATACATTTGGTGACCCGGTTGTAACTCCAAGCCCCGTGAACCAGTAAAAGCTTCTCCAGGTATGAGAACTAAAGAGAAAGAGGTTGAGAGAAGAATTAGTTTGCCCGCAGGAACACATGTGAACCATTACTGCAGGAGCAGCTACCCGGATACAACAGCGCTGTGGGCAGAAGACTGCTGTGTGTTTTGTGTTGTGGTAGTGTAATTATGGTTTTAAGGATGAGATGTGTGTGTGTGACAGAGTCACAGAATAATGAATTACATGAGTGTGTGTGTCAGACCTGAGCTATAGAGTAGTCGGATGAGTTGGTGGCCTGCATGCCCTCATTGCCGCTTATGCCCACTCCCACGTGTGCCGTCTGTATCATGCCCACATCGTTGGCTCCGTCTCCGATAGCCAGTGTGATGGCCTTCACATGCTTCTTCACCATGTCCACAATCTCTGACTTCTGTAGCGGAGACACCCTGAAAGAAAAATATGACAAAGGTCAGTCTTTTATGTTGCATATCAGGAAACAAACACTATACAACTTTAGAATTTTCTTAAATATGTTTTATAATGTGCATCAATAGGCAATGTCATGAAATTGATGTTGTCATCAGACAGCAACAAAGAAGTGTAAAGTGACCAAGAGATCCGGTGTCATGAACAATTTAGAAGTTAGAGCTTCTGTTGACCTTATTTGATTAACTCTTTGTATGTGTGCTGATCAATGTTTATAAGTGAATAACATATAATAAGAGATTGTCTCTTCATAAGATTTGGATTAAACTGCTCAATTTACATGGATTACATTTACCATGTCTTTTTATACTTTTTTTTTAATCCATGAAACTTTTAGTTGCATGGACTTGGGTCAATGAATGGGAGAATATATAAAAAAAAGAACATCTTTATTTTTTTATTTTTATTTTTTTTTATCTAGCTTACAGTATATTTTTACAAGCTAACCACTCAGTGTACCAGCTTCTGCTCCTTCACGTGTAATCAGAAATTTCCCATTTCTGAAGTTGTGATTACAATCTTGTCACATTCAAATGCTTTGTTGTTGGAAAGAACAGGAATCATGGAGGACACCAGGTGTATTCTAGCTTATCTATTGGGAAAATCTTATTAAAGCCATTATTATATTTGGCATCTCATTCACTGACAACTATATAAACAATCACCGCACTATCTAGATAGTCAGCTTGCTGACAATTCCGGATTTTTGGTAAAATGCAAGCTATTTTGTTCTGCATAAAACATGAAATACACTTCAAATGATCATTAATATATGTAAATATGCACTACTTTAATAACAAGACAAGGAGATGTAGCTGTTGTGGAAAAAATCAATAAAGAATACCAGTCACAGCAGAAATCGTTCTCCACTCATATTTGTGATAATTTCGTGAAGGCAGCATTAGCATACTGAACCACTAACCAACTAAGTCTTCTACCTCAGTCTATATCTTAAACACGTCCAAATATACATTTTATAAGCAGTGTTTGGGAAAATTACTTTTAAAAGTAATGCATTACAATATTGCGTTACTCCTTAAAAAAGTAACTAATTGTGTTACTTAGTTACTTTTTATGAAAAGTAACGCGTTACGTTACTTTTTCTCACCTTGTTTGTTTTTTCAATAACAAAAAAAGTTCTATTTTTGGCAAATATTAAGGCCCTTTCACACCAAAAGTGAGATGAATAAGCCTCAGGCTGAAGGAAATGCATATTTACGCCTGTACAGTAGAGGGTGCAGCTCAAACAAACCTTTCAGATATGCTGCTATTCTGGATTAAAGAAGAATAGGATACAGGAACACTCTTATTTCTAAATCTAATTTAAAGTAATTTTTGCTTATTAGTATGATTGGATCACTGAAGATCAGCAGCAAAGACATTAGTTAATAAAGTGAGATTAAATACATAAACTATATTTGTGTAATTTAATATAGTTAATTTTTGCAGGTTTGCGTAAATTTTTAAAAAAAGTTGTATTTATTTTGAGGAATACTGATTGTTTTTGTGCAATTGATATGAGCAAATGTATGTTCGCATTTAGTCTAGAACTACAATAACCATCATATTCGCACAGCGCACACAATGCCCTTTCTCTCAACATCTCTCCTGTCGGCCAATAAATGTGAAAAAGTAACTTGCATTACTTATTTGAAAAAGTAACTTAGATATTTTGTTGTAAATTTAAAAAGTAACTTTACCAGTTACTTGAAAAAAAGTAATCTGATTATGTAACTTCAGTTACCCCAACACTGTTTATAAGTATTATACATTTTTGTTTTAGCAGACGTTACAAAAGGCTTCTTTTAGGGTCCTAGGCGCTTTGTTCATAATTAGCTAGTTATAACTACACAGTCTGGAACCAAAAAAAAAAAAAAAAAAGCATCTTTCCTTATTGACAGCCATTCAACATTAGCTGTATATTCTGATGAAATATGTCAAAGTAATTTGAAAATAACTTTTTTTTTTGGACATTTACCAAGGTATTTTGAAGTAAATGTGCTATGGAACACAGTACCAAAACATCATGCTATAAAACAAAACATGGTGTCACTTTATTACTTTTTGTAAGGCCAGAAGTCATGTAATCATGAAACTATATTGTGCTTTACTCTTTCTGCAAAATCTCCCAATGGAAGGTGTTGGATGCGATTTGGATTTCCAAAGAAAATTAATGATCATTGACACACATTTCCATTTATTCATTCAGCAGCTGTTACACAAAAATCGGGAAATGCTACAGCACTAATACTTAATCAAAAGGAGACTGTAATATTAGAAGTGCTGCAATGCAAAGTTTCAAAGTTGGCCAGAAAAGTATGAGCTAGTACAGACACGTATGATCTCCCTAATATCGTGGGGATGGAATACTCATAAAAATCGAAAATCGAAAAGCCAAATCCTCCCCAAAGCACTTTCTCTTGTCATTATGTTGATCGATTCTACCCTTTTTCCACTATAACTCTATACCTCACACAATCACAGTGGGCTGGGGGAAGATCGGGGGCAGTAGGCAGATGAAAGGCGGGCTAATGTTCTTCATGGTGGAATTGAGCAGAAAATAAGAAGGTTAAAGCAGCTCTTTAAACAAACAGAGTGTGAACTCAGGAAACCGTGCATGAAACACACACGCAGATGCAAACTTTCTCTCCAACACACACACATTTGAGCTCCTCTCTGCTGGTTGTCTGTGGATGTGTGCAGTTCGGGACAGTGTGGGGGGTGCTGGAAGGGCTGGTTTAGTCGGTTTGTAGGGCCTTAGAGACCACAGTCCGGATATGGGCTTCATGCAACAGCAAGTCAATTACTCCCTCTCACAGATGGAAACACACTTTATTATCGAATCAGAACTGTCTGAAACTTACAGCACACTTATTTATATTCAGATTATGTTCAGATAAACATTTACAGTACTCAACAATGTGATGTGAATGACTGCATTGTCTACCTGTGTGTGAGAGTGTGTGTGAGTGTATAATGACAGTAAGTGAGTCATTAGTTTGACATTTGCACAGAGCTCAGTATATTACATTACCTCTGCACAGCCTCTCTGTTCTGGGAGCCAAGCGCTTATTTTCACCAGTTATTTAGTCACCCAGGGCAAGACACAACCTTTTAAAGACGCACACACATGCACTGCCACACACAGTACACACACAAGCATGGCTGTTCAGTGCTAATGCCTGAATGAATACCCATAATAAATAAAAACCCCAGAGAAGATCTCTTTAATATCTTAAATGTTTCTCCTAGACAATAATGACATTATATGGATAGCAAACTGAGACTCATGCTTATGACATTCTTATTTTTTCCTGAAAAACACCTACTAATCTATCATGCGTCTCTAGAATTAGTCTTCACGACACCGTTTTGGTGGCATGGAAATGCAAAGTTTTGAAATCGGCCAAGTTTTTGAAAACGATACTGTTAACGTCTCTGTGTAAACCACAAAACAAGAATTTGTGAAAACGGTGACATTGTGCGCAAAAAGACATCGCCATCTACTGGCCTGGCATTATACAGCGTTTTAAAGGATCCTTTTGACAACATTGTTGTCTGTATGCAAAAAAAGTAGGAAAAACGTTTCTGTTTTTAGTACATCGTTGTTGTGTAAACATACCCTTAAACTGTGCTCAGGTTAGCCAATATATATATATATATATATATATATATATATATATATATAAATATATATATATATATATATATATATATATATATATATATATATATATATATATATATATATATATATATATATGCACTGTATATTGTAGATAATATGTGTGTATAATGTATAAAAATAAATAAAGAATATAAGAATATTAAATGCTATATTTGTTTGTCATAGATATATTTTTTTACTAGTGGGTGTATGACACTATAGTTTATTTATTTAAGTGAGGATAGCAAAATAAAATAAACTGTGACATATTATACCCAAAAATTCTTCATACAGTGGACTACCATTAAAATGTATTTTTATTCTTTTTTTTAAACTATAGTGAATAAACTATAATGTGTCTGAATAAATTTTGGATTTTGGTTTGACTGTATTATATATATATATATATATATATATATATATATATATATATATATATATATATATATATATATATATATATATATATATATATATATATATATATATATATATATATATATATATATATATATATATACATATACATATACATATATATATATATATATATATATATATATATATATATATATATATACATATACATATATATATATATATATACATACATACATACATACATATATATATATATACATACATACATACATACATATATATATATATATATATATATATATATATATATATATATATATATATATATATATACATACATACATACATACATACATACAGTACAGTCCAAAAGTTTGGAACCACTAAGATTTTTAATGTTTTTAAAAGAAGTTTCGTCTGCTCACCAAGGCTACATTTATTTAATTAAAAATACAGCAAAAAAACAGTAATATTTTGAAATATTATTACAATTTAAAATAACTGTGTACTATTTAAATATATTTGACAAAGTAATTTATTCCTGTGATGCAAAGCTGAATTTTCAGCATCATTACTCCAGTCTTCAGTGTCACATGATCCTTCAGAAATCATTCTAATATGCTGATTTGCTGCTCAAAACATTTATGATTATTTTCAATGTTGAAAACAGTTGTGTATTTTTTTATTTTTTTATTTATTTTTTCAGGATTCCTTGATAAATAGAAAGTTCAAAAGAACAGCATTTATCTGAAATACAAAGCTTCTGTAGCATTATACACTACCGTTCAAAAGTTTGGGATCAGTAAGAATTATTATAATTTTTTTTTTAAATAAATTAAAGAAATTAATACTTTTATTCAGCAATAATGCATTAAATCAATCAAAAGTGGCAGTAAAGACATTTATAATGTTACAAAAGATTAGATTTCAGATAAACACTGTTCTTTTTAACTTTCTATTCATCAAATAATCCTGAAAAAAAAAATATTTTGTACAATTGTACACATTAAATGTTTATTGAGCAGCAGATCAGCATATTAGAATGATTTCTGAAGGATCATGTGACACTGAAGACTGGAGTAACGATGCTGAAAATTCAGCTTTGCATCACAGGAATAAATTACTTTGTGAAATATATTCAAATAGAAAACAGTTATTTTAAATTGTAATAATATTTCACAATATTACTGTTTTTTACTGTATTTTCAATTAAATAAATGTAGCCTTGGTAAGCAGACGAAACTTCTTTTAAAAACATAAAAAATCTTAGTGGTTCCAAACTTTTGGACTGTACTGTATATTATATATATATATATATATATATATATATATATATATATATATATATATATATATATATATATATATATTTTTTTTTTTTTTATTATATATAAAATCAATAAAGAATATGAAATACACATTTTTATATTGCAACCCTTAATATTAAATATTGTGTATAATAATCAGTGTATAATATTGTAAAAATATGTAAAAACAATTACTATACTGTATATACATATAATTATAAAATACACTGAATATTGTATATAATATGTAAAGTACAAAAGTATACTAGATACCATATTATATTTTTATATTATACAAATAAAAATAATAAATAAATAAATAAATACATTATAAATAAACAGTATATTGCATATAACATATACTGTAAAAAATATGTAAAGAATAATTACTGTAAATATATAATACTGAAATACATCACAGTTATCGTGACCGAGATGCTGCCAAAAAATTGTATTGCCTCTGCTGATTCACCCCTAGTGTCAATATTTTGTTCCTATTTTTATTTCTCTAAAAATACTGCATTAATTCTTCCAAACTGAAGTGCAACATCTGAGCAATGACTTCTGGGTTTATCATTAGCTTGCGTATTAAGGCAGTGATGGCAGCTGATACATTTGTGGGGATGTTTTTGTATGTTTTTGTCTGTATACCTGCAGCATATGACAGCCTTGCAAGACAGCGCAAGGTCGAGGAAGGCCTGACGCACTTCGAAAGAGAGGGCGTATTTGAGCGTTTGTCCGTCTATGATGAGCGCCAATTCATTCTCCTTCCTCAGAGAGTCACCCAGTGAGGAGCAATGAGCTGTTAGTGTGGCCCTGGTAGCCTGGGAAGGAAGAAAGGGAGAAAATTTATAGCCACACATACTAAAAACCCATAAATATATTCCAATACATTCATATTTGTCAATGTTTACAGTTTAATTTCTATACCATGTCCATAGCTATATAAAAGCACTTTAATCCCTTCCTGAGAAACATGCCAGCACACATTTATTTCTCTAACACTACACTTCTCACGCACACACATGGATCACACACACATATCAGAGCAAGAGCGTAATGCCAAAGGAAGTTGAAGGGGATGTTTTAAGTGGTGTCATTGGGGCTGTTAGCGCTACAATCTCTCTCGCACACACACCTGTTACACATCATCCTGTCACCCGAGACACTCTAAGCCCTTAAAGGACTCGAAAGCATGAACTGTTGGCCAACAAGAACTTTATATGGAGAGAGAGAGAGAGAGAGAGTTAGAAATATGATAAAGGATGGAGTGGGGAAAGAAAGAAAAGGAACGTTTGTCAAGTTTTTGTCAAGAACTTTGATGTTAGCTAGTTAGTGTTTTATAAAAACAACAGATGTCTATTGGTATGTCCACATTTAGACAAATGTGTGAGACAAAGAGAAATGGACAGAGAAAAAGTGAAGGTGAAATATATGCGTGCGTGTTTAATGAATTGTGGTTGCAGGCGGTTTTTGATAGAGATCTTGATAATGGAGACAGATTCACTAATAGAGAAAACAAACATCCTTCATTCTGTAATGAGAACCATGTGGACGACGCAGCACGCAACAAGGCACGGCGCTGGCGGCCACACACGCATACACACACAAACATACATGAACGCAGCTGTTGAAGTCTCTGTCAGCACTACGACAGCCTTCGTGTAACACAGAGGATGAATTCACTCCATACTGCTGACTCCAATCAATATCTTACTGAAACGATTGACTTGTTCCAAAACTTAGCGAGCTGCCTACATAAGTAGTCATTTAAGGCATTATATCAGTGCTCCAGATGCAAAGACTGTTCTAAAAGGTAGGAAAACTAATTATGTTACCTCTTAATTAATCCCAGAATGCACTGTGCTGCCCTTATGAAAAAGAAGTGTACAGGTATATTTTTAAAAACTGTACTTTTAGATAATACAATATTAATGAAGTAAAAAGAAACTTAAAGAAAGTACTCGAAGAACATGACACTTTAATACCATTTTATGAAGTGCACTTTGAATTAATGACAAATTAAAATTCATTTTTACTTTAAAGTACATTTACTTTAAAAGTAACATGATCATGTTTTAAATTACACTTATTTTTTCTTGTTTACTAACAAATTAAAGCACATTTAAAGCACTTGATTATAATTTTAAACTGTAGTGTGTTATTCGATATTACATTTTAATGTTAATATATATTTTAAATGTACTAAATCAATTCAAATGTGTAACTGCAATTCAATTTAAATACCTGGCATACAAGTTTAAATACAAATGACATTAAAGTTTATTAAATTACCATGAAATTACCAAGCTTTACGAATCTTTTGTTTCGAATCAGTGGTTTGGAGTGCGTATCAAACTGCTAAAGAGACGTGATTTCAGTAAGAGGCTTTGTTACGTCATAAGAGTTTCAAAACATTTCGAAATTTCAATGGTTCACATGACTTTGGCAGTTTGATATACGCTCCGAACCACTGATTTGAAACAAAAGATTCGTAAAGCTTCATGAAGCAGTGTTTTGAAATCACTAGATATTGTTGATTAAAGTCATTATTTTGTTTTTTTGGCACACAAAAATTATTCTCATCGCTTCATAATATTAAGGTTAAACCACTGTAGTCACATGAACTGATTTAAATACGTTTTTAGTAGATTTCTGGGCATTGAAAGTGTTGATGATCTTACTGTCAATGCAGGCCTCACTGAGCCATCGATTTTTATCAAAAATATCTTAATTTGTGTTTTGAAGATGAATGAAGGTCTTATGGGTGTGGAATGACATGAGGGTGAGTAATTAATGACAGAATTTTCATTTTTGGGTGAACTAACCCTTAAAGTGTTAAAAAACAATACATTCAGTTTGCACTTAAGTATAAAGATAAGTATATATTTTAAAGTACAATATTTCCATAAGTACTCTTTTTAAAAGTATGCTAAAGTATACATCTTTTTCACAAGAGTGAGCTCAGTGCAAAAAAAATAATCAGGTGAGATTTCATTCAACACTAAAAATAATATTTTATTTAATATTTGTCTGTATTTGAATGCTAATGATGATTATTGAATCGTTAGCTTAGCAACATGCTAGCACCAATCTATTTAAACTAATCGCAAGTTAAGTCTAATGTGTGGACGTGTGGTGCACTATTTATGTTTCTGTCTATGTAGAGCATTCCAAGGTGGTTAGAATGTTCCCTCAGAAGGCAGCTGTCTATGTAGGCAGTAGGAAACGAAGCAGTTCGATAGGTTTTGGAACACAGTTTATAGCGGAGCTGAGATCAACCATCAAGATTCCTGAGTAACTAGAGCTCATCTCCTCTCCTCAGCTCAACCCGAACATGTTTTGCCTGTGTGTGTTTATCTTTTCATTCAGGAATTCCTGTTTGCTTTCACCTTTCCCAAGAAAACAAGAGGGAAAGAAATGGATCAACTGAGTGCTGAAAGTCAAAGCATTTGTGCGTGTGTCTTAATGTGTAAACAGCGGCCTAAGAAAACCGCTACTGGTAATTCATTACCGACTAAATCTCCCAGCTAACTCAGTTTATTATTAAAAACAGCTCTCTCTTTTCCACTCTCTCCATTAGACACTCACGGCTGGTTTGATTTACTATTAACTTCAGAGAGGATGTGTCAATGTGTCTCTCGCCAGGGTGTGAGTTTATAAATCTTTATCTGTGACTAACAGGACTGTTTGCACATCTTATTTATTTAACAATGAAATGACCACATTAATGACCTTCTAAATGTTTGTGTATGAGCGAGTGCGTGAGTTTGTGTGCGTTAGAGCAATTAGCTTTGCATTGGAGTAAACATCCTAATATTCCAACACAGAGGCGCTAATAAGCCTGAAGAACGTGCCAGTCAAACCTCTCACTATCACGGCTGCCAGCGTCGTGTCCATGGGAACCGCCAACAGTCACTAACTCTTAATCCTTGGGCAAACCACATACTGAACGCAGAATTCAACCTGCATTAATGCAAACTCAAGCCATACAGTTTTACTGACCGTAACCTTGCCAATACTTCAGGACAAGGGTTCCCAACCAGTGGGCCAGGGCTGATTTAAAATGATTTAGAATAAAACAAAACGAGCATTAAATATGCCAAAACAACTACAAATCAAGATGTTTCTTATTTTAATTCACTCCTTCAATAAATGTTTTCTTTTTTTTTTTAAAGAACCAGGATTACCATAGTCTTGAAAAACCTGAGTATAGCCTAATTTTAAAAGGTTTATTTATATATACGGAAAAGTTATGTAAATTAATAAAAACGTAATGACTCCAACAATCTCCATAGGAATTAACTTATTAAACTTCATAGGCATTTTATAATAGAAATTGTGAGTCAAAAATATTTGTAAAAATCTTTATCCTTAATCCTTATGCAGTAATTCACAAATGACTTAAAGTCATGGGACCTTTGAATATCGTTGTGGACAATAGGGAGCCTTGGAGTCAAAAAGGTTAAGAACCACTGCTTTAGGAAAATTAATAATGCAAGACTAGTACTGTGTGCATGTATAAATAAAAAAATTAAATGGTAAACTTTACAATAAGATTGTTAATGCTAATGTATAATACTGCGGTTCAATATTCATTCATAATACATTAATGTTAATCTTTAAAACAGAAAATTTACTGCAATAAAAATTACATTAGTAATTGTGTAATTTTAAAATATACATTTTTTTTTTAAATGTGTAAGAGTAAAACAATAAAAATATACAACTTTAGTCTAGTTTTACATACAAAAAATTGTCTAATTATTATTCATCATATTTAATGAAAGATTAGAACATTACTTAAAATATCTGGTAAATAAATAAATAAATAAATAATATGCAAAACTAGTACTAGTTTTTCCCAAATTACGTGGGATGCAGCCATGTGCTGAATGAGTTCAGGTGGTGATGAGATATAAAGTGAAATCTGTTTGACAGGATGGTATGAGTGGACTGACACTATTGGACAGCTGCTGGTCATGCAATTTCACTGTTATTCTATAATTTCTATCAAGACCTCTTGATATGAACTCTTGAGACACTCAAGAGAAAACTAGTGTTTTACCCATTAAGGACTCATTTAGACTCCAGACTTCCCCTATTTCAGATGTACTGTACATTTTTCTATGTCATTCCCTGACAGATATTAGAAGTGAATGTATTTCATGATCCAAGCTAAATGTTATTTTCTGTATGTCTTTGTGCTGGGAACTGAATAGAGTACATGTTCTCACAAACACACATACATTTATAAAAAAACAAGCATGCTCACACACACACACACACACTGGAGCTTTGTTGTGTTCTCAGGTTCCTGCGAAAGGGATCTTATCACATTTATATTTAGAATAGAGAGAAAGGCCCCTTTGGTGTTACATATCACAGATCACATTCTCCATTCATAGAGAAATCTCTCTCTCTCTCTCACACACACACACACACACACACACACACACACACACACACACACACACACACACACACACACACACACACGAGTGAGACATAAATGCCAACTGCTGTGGCATATGACAGGTCACCTTATCTGTTCAATGGCAGTGTAGCATGGCAGTTGTGTCATAAACAGCATAAGGCAGAGAGGCCTCACACACACACACACACACACACACACACACACAAAAGGTCATGGCTTATATTGAAAAAAAAAAATCTAAGCAATCACAACATTTGAACATATATAAAATACAAGCCAGTGCCCATAATACTTTTATAAAAGTAATAATGTTAGAGAGGCTTTGTTATAATCTGAATTAGTCATGATTAAAGGTTGCTGTTGCTGTAATGCCATTTTTTTAAATTTTTAAAATACCCTTAGAAATTTCAAGTAATGTTCTATCCTTTCAATAAATATGATGTATAATAAATAATCAAGATTACATTCACAATACAACCATTTTAAAGAGCTTAAAGGAACACTCAAAGTTCCTCTCTTGCCATACAAGTTCAAAGTGAACAAATAAAGCTCTAAAAAGGACAAAACAATCGACTTAAATATAGCAATTATAGTTGAGTCGGATGTTTTTGGAGTCGCTATGATGTCATTGTAAATCAATATCTGCATGACCCTTCAAAATGTCTACTTTTGTGTTTGACAGTCAAAATACCCTCATAAAAGTATGGAAATAAACAGTAATTTCTTAAACGTAAGAAAATACTAACAGAATCTTCATTTTAGAGTAAACTATCCCTTTAAAGGATTAGTTCTCTTCAGAATTAAAATTACATGTTTATGTCTTTCTTTCTTCAGTCGAAAAGAAATTAAGGATTTTTCTCCATATAGTGGACTTCAGTGGCCACCAACGGGTTGAAGGTCCAAATTGCAGTTTCAGTGCAGCTTCTGCACGATCCCAGATGAGGAATAAGGGTTGTCTAGCGAAACTATCAGTCTTTTTTAAAAAAAATAAAAATGTATATACTTTTTAACCACAAATTTTCATCTTGCACTAGTTCTGCGATGCGCCGCACATTACGTAATCACGTTGGAAAGGTCACGTGTGACGTAGGCGGAAGTACCGATCCAGCGTCTACAAAGCGAACGTGCAAAGACGAAGTCCACCGGTCTTTACAGAGAAAAAAATAAATTAAATAAAATAATGTCGGATGATTTTGAAGTTGAAGAAGAAAATTAGAAGAAAAACGTTTTTCACCCTACCGCGGTACTTCCGCCTACGTCATGCGTGACCTTTTCAACGCGTCGCAGGGCAGTGCAAGATGAGCATTTGTGATGAAAAAGTATTTTTTTTAATTTTTTTTTTATTTTAAAGAAAATGTCTGATCGTTTCGCTAGACAAGACCCTTATTCCTCAGCTGGGACTGTGTAGAGCTCTTTGAAGCTGCATTAAAACTGCAATTTGGACCTTCAACCCGTTGAACCCCAGTGAAGTCCACTTTATGAAAAATCCTGTAATGTTTTCCTCAAAAACCTTAATTTCTTTTCGACTGAAGACAGACAGACAAACATCTTGAATGACATGGGGATAAATAAATTATCAGGAAATTTTAATTCTGAAATGAACTAATCCTTTTAAAGGTGCTAAAGAGGATCTTTTCCGTCGACTGAGAAACCAAAGACTGTTAGTGAGTTTTTGAAATGAGCGCATGCATAAGAACAACCCACCTCCTTCGAAGGAACGCCTCCCAAAACTCGTAAACACTCGTATTGGAACATGAGTGTTTACCACCGGCATTCGCTGTGTCATGTTAGTGGATTCATTATGTCGGACTCACCGCAGATAACTCATAATCTGCAGTTGTTACTCCTGTCGGACAAAAACATTGCATGCGGCGCCTGTAGAGTGTGGAAAGTTACTGGAGCGCGCAGCCGCGCTCGTCTCTCACAAGGAACGTAAGGGCAGTGATTGACAAGCCAGAGGGCCAATCGTTTACGCGATGATCACGTAAACGATTGGCTGATGTTTTTAAGGCCCTACCTCGTGCACAGATGATGTATATAAATATTATTCCTTTCAGTGCACCTAATAAATAGTCTTTTATCAGTTAGTAAAGACAGTTTCAAGTAATATTGCAAAAATGTATAAAACAAAACATCCTCTTTAGCACCTTTAATGCCAGAAATACCCCCAGTACCTATAAAACAAACAAACGTGGATACCTGTAATGTTCTGACCCCAAAATAATATGCATGACAGCAAGATTTCAATTACATGTTGGCCATTTTGCGCATGTGCTGACCTCTCAGTTCTGTGTATAATATTCTCATTACACAGAGGGAAGAGGAGCACAAACTGTGTGTGTATGATTAATGACGACTACAGTGAGCATGTTTGTGTAAGTCATGTAATGCAGGCTGTGTGACAGCAAACATGGAATGCAGCCTATCAGAAAGATCAGACAGACAAAAGAGTGTGTGTGTCTGGGAAAGTAAGAGGGAATATGTGTGGGCCATGGAAAGAATATGCACGACAAAGGAAGGAGGCAAAGAAAATGTTTGGATAAGAATAACTCAGTGTGTGTTACAAGGACACCAGCTGTCTGAATGGGACTGTCTGTGTGTGTGTGACAGCAGAGTGACAGATGGAACTTGTCACAGAGTCTGAGTCAAAAGCCATCATGTTTACCCAGGAGGCTTTGCTGGCAGAATTTGTTTTGACGAGATTGAGCGCCAAAAGGAGATCGTGTTACTCCTCACTCAACACACACACTCATGCTTGAACACACTCTAATGCACAGCCTGTTCCTGTAAATTTGGGAGCCGATGATAGACGGAGGAGGGGTTTTGTAACAGGAGAGACAGAGAAAATCGACCGATCACACCATCAACAATGACGAACTTATTTGTGCATTATATGGATGACAGACAGAAAGAAAGGAGGAAGACATGAAGGACCGTGATGTGTTGGCCCAACTGTGCGTTACATGAAACGGCAGCTGACACACACACTCTCTCATTCACACACACACAAACACACTATACTCTTCATATCCTCCACACAAACACACACAGCTGTGACATAAGGCTCACCCCAGCAGTGTCTGAGGTAATTGTGGGTTATTTTAAGTGCTCGGTAAGATAAAGAATTCTTTTGGAGATTTTAACCAAGACGAGAACCGCCCATCTACTTAAAATGTCAATCTTTTTCTATGCTTTTTACTAGTTGAATAAAACATAAAATAAAAAGCCACTAAGCACTCATTCAATAAATCCAATAATTTAGTTGGACAATTTTCAAAAGGACAATATTGATTACCGAAAATGGTGGCCCATTAGAGGCAGAACAAAAACAACACTATTATTTATTAATCACCATCCATTACAACCACAAAATCTTGTTGTTGAGCCTAAAGGGATTATCCACACTGAGCCTGAATTTTCATCACATGTTTTTGACATCAACAAACAAGTCAAATGAAAAGACGTGACATGGCAAGTAATTACTGATAAAATGGAAATGGTTAATATACCCTTATAAAATAGATTCAGTTCTGCATGCTGATTATTCAATTAATCCAAGCAGCTGTGCTTAAACATGTTAAGTAAATAAAATTTGAAAAAAAATCCATTCTATATTTATCTGTTTGATCAGGATACGTTTTTTTCCCCCCTTCTAATATTTTTATTGGCTCCACCACAAAAGAATAATAAATTTGCATTCTTAACAATGCATTTTGCTAGAAATATTTATATCTATATAAATATTTCTATGCTACCGTTCAAATATTTGAGATTTATAAAGTTCCAAAATATTTTAAAGGTGCCCTAGAATTAAAAATTGAATTTATCTCGGCATAGTTGAATAACAAGAGTTCAGTACATGGAAATGACATACAGTGAGTCTCAAACTCCATTGTTTCCTCCTTCTTATGTAAATCTCATTTGTTTAAAAGACCTCCAAAGAACAGGCAAATCTCAACATAACACCGACTGTTACATAACAGTCGGGATCATTAATATGTACGCCCCCAATATTTGCATATGCCAGCCCATGTTCAAGCATTAGACAAGGGCAGAACGTCTGGATGTGCACAGCTGAATCATCAGACTAGGTAAGCAAGCAAGAACAATAGCGAAAAATGGCAGATGGAGCAATAATAACTGACATGATCCATGATAACATGATATTTTTAGTGATATTTGTGAATTGTCTTTCTAAATGTTTTGTTAGCATGTTGTTTATGTACTGTTAAATGTGGTTAAAGTTACCATCGTTTATTACTGTATTCACGGAGACAAGACTGTCGTTATTTTCATTTTTTTAAACACTTGCAGTCTGTATAATTCATAAACACAACTTCATTCTTTATAAATCTCTCCAACAGTGTGTAATGTTAGCTTTAGCCACGGAGCAGAATCAAACTCATTCAGAATCAAATGTAAACATCCAAATAAATACCATACTTACGCGATTAGACATGCTGCATGATGAACACTTTGTAAAGATCCATTTTGAGGGTTATATTAGCTGTGTGAACTTTGTTTATACTGTTAAAGGCAAGCGTGAGCTCCGTGGGCGGGGAGCGTGAGCATTTAAAGGGGCTGCAGCCTAAATCGGCTCATAGTTAATGATGCCCCAAAATAGGCAGTTAAAAAAATAAAAAAAAAATCTATGGGGTATTTTGAGCTGAAACTTCACAGACACATTCAGGGGACACCTTAGACTTATATTGCATCTTTTAAAAAGACGTTCTACGGCACCTTTAATTTTAAATAAATGTTCTTTGGAAATTTCTTTGCATCAACGAATCCTGAACACGATATATCATGATTTCCACAAAAAAATTAAGCAGAACAACTGTTTTCAACATTGATAATAATAATAAATGTTTTCAAGCAGCAAATCAACATATTAGAAAGATTTCTAAAGAATCATGTGACAACACTGGAGTAATGACTGCTGAAAATTCAGTTTTACCATCACAGGAATATTTATTTATTTATTTATTTAAAATATATTAAAATAGAAAACAGTAATTTTAAAAATGCCATTTCACAATATTATTAATTTTATAATAACATAGTATTTAATATAATTGCAAAATTCCACAACTTGTTTTTTATAATCAAATAAATGCAGTCTTGGAGTATAAGAGACTTCAAAAATCTTATAGATCCCACACTTTTTTGAATGGTACTGTATATCTTATATCTATATTTTTATTTATTTTCATAAAACATAACTCATTCTTTGCGATTCGTGCGAACTCATGCTTCTCATCTGAAAATGGATCTGTGAGTTTAAAATAAGCAATTTGAAGCTAGAGGTAACAATACAATTCAGGCTTCGGCCGTAATTATATTTACAATATAGCGTGGCCTCTTAAAGCCTCAATCCAACAACAACTAAACCGACTCATCTGAACATACTGTTTTCATTTTACAAACAGAACTAGAAACGAAATGAGCCAAAAATCTCCCAACTGTATTTTTACAAACTGTTATCAGTGTTTCATTCTAAACAAGGGGGGGAAAAAAATTAAACACAGAACGGTCATCCTGTTTCTTCCCAGGAGCTTTTGTTTCCAGTGCCGTATGTGTGTTTTTATGTATGTATGTATGTATGTGTGTGAGTGATGCTGTTCTCAGAGATCTGAGACTTTACAAGCTCCCTAGTATTACTATCTTTGCCTGGAAGTAATTAGCCTTGTGTGAGAGAAAAAAATAGAGGTTGTCCTACAACAGAGGAGTTGGAAGAATAAGGAAAACATTATAAAAGAGATTTATAACTAAAATTGATAGCTATTATAATTCACCTTTTAAAACTAGAATGATAAGCATTCATTAAAGTATTTTTCCTTTAAAATCAACCTAGGGGACAGAAATGTTCTCCTAACCGACTAAACACCTGTGTGTGCTATTCAGCTTTTTCTCATGTGCTGTTATATGTCATAACGAGTGTGTGCTCATGTGTGTGTCCATATGATCCATCACGGCTTTCATCATGTACAGGTGAAGGCAATTAAGGTGTCTGGTGTCATCATTGAGAACAAGAACAAAGACACACTTTCTTCACCCGTCCACACCCAGTGTCCTCCAGAGACAACGCTTACTAACACACACACACACATATACATGCACAATATGTACTCACATCCAGGGAATCTTCATTGACGATGATGAGGGACATGCCATGTGACACCAGCTTACAGGAGTAACCTGAGACGAAGAGGAGAGTTACAGTAGAGGCGTTACACAAAGCCACACATACACACCCCAACAACAACTTAACCTCTTTGTATATCTGTCATTACCCACTAATGCCTGTCTGCTGTCCACTGCTTTATCTCCAGTCTCACCCAATTTATTTTGAGCTGTCTGTCTGCTGCGCCTGCCTGACTGCCTATCTGTCCTTCCTTCCATGTCTGCGCTTGTGTGTTTTCAATCAGTGTCTGTTTGATGTTGTGTCATTCTCTAGCATTTCCAAGTAGGCCGATATGCTAATATTGGCTCAAACAATGACATGATTTTGGGGTATACGACGTATATGTCAGGGACGTTTTCTCTGAGAAGGCAGTGTCTCCTCAAAAAATTGAATCAGAAAATAATCCAGATTACAAAAATAAAACAAAGCAAATATTACAATATGTGACATTAAAAAGTGTATAAATCGCTTGTTTGTCTAAAGTAACACGGTCCAACAGCGACACCGGTGGGTAAAGTTACAGCGGGATTCTGTGTCTCTCTTGCCTCCCCTGAGCCCACTGAGATTAAACAGACTCCCTAACATGTACAGTGAGTTTTTGTAATTGAGAATGAATAGGGGAAAGTCACGTGAGAGGAGGCAATGCCTCCATTGTGCTATGATTGGATATAATTTGGTTATGATTGGATACGGTTGGCGTTAATGGGAAGACAACGCACCCACTTCACTATCACCGCTTTATGTATGTAAGTTGAAATGGCCTGAAAACATGATGACTCTGGGGGGTTTTTAGTGAGCAATCAGCTTGGGGAAATTAAAGGTACATCTTCATGTCTGTGACCAGTGTTTAACGAGCATGACTGACTGATGAAAATAAGCTGACTTAAAAAAAGAAGAGCTGAACATTAGCTCACAAATAAAATATATTGCTTAAATTATTTCTGCCTTTAGTTATTATTCTTGAATAAATGTAAAAATGCTTAAACACTAACTTAATGAGATTTAAACTTAATTTTAGTTAATAAATAGAACATTAATGATGTAAAATGTAAAAATACAAAAGTATAATTATATTTGTTTTGTTTTTTTTAAATGTAGTGTTTATTTAACCAGGAAAATTTGACAACATTAAAGGTGCTAAAGAGGATCTTTTCGTCGACTGAGAAACCAAAGACTGTTACTGAGTTTTTGAAATGAGCGCATGTGTAAGAACAACCCCCCCTCCTTCGAAGGAACGCCTCCCAAAACTCGTAAACACTCGTATTGGAACATGAGTGTTTACCACTGGCATTCGCTGTATCGTGTTAGTGGATTCATTATGTCGGACTCACCGCAGATAACTCATAATCTGCAGTTGTTACTCCTGTCTCCGGACAAAAACATTGCATGCGGCGCCTGTGGAGTGTGTAAAGTTACTGGAGCGCGCAGCCGCGCTCGTCTCTCACAAGGAACGTCACGGCAGTGATTGACAAGCCGGAGGGCCAATCTGGGCTGATGTTTTTAAGGCCCTACCTCGTGCACAGATGATGTATATTAATATTATTCCTTTCAGTGCACCTAATAAATAGTCTTTTATCAGTTAGTAAAAACAGTTTCAAATAATATTGCAAAAATGTATAAAACAAAACATCCTCTTTAGCACCTTTAAGTGTAACTGGGACATGCATGTACATTTGATATATGTATAAACTTTGCCTCCTCATTTTAGAACACCACTGCACGTCAATGGTATATATCCATGTCTGACACACACCGATATTGATGGCCGTCTCCTGCTTGTCTCCAGTCAGAACCCAGATCTTGATGTCAGCTTTCATGAGTGTTGCTATGGTTTCCGGGACTCCTGCTTGCAGCCGGTCTTCTATCGCAGTGGCACCGAGCAACAGCAAGTTCTGTGTGACAAAGAGATGAAAAAACAATATATATAGACTAATATTTAATATTTTCTTGTTTCTGGAAATATAGCATAATGTGAATATTATAAAATGTTTATGGATTATTTATATTGTAAAATTACATGTGTTTAAATTATAACTAAAATTACATTCACTTTTATTGAATTAACTTTTTGAATAATTTTAATTGATTCTTCATTAAATTTCCGATCTTAATTTATAATTTTAATTATAATTCTGAACTCTGTTTGCTAACTTCAGAAAATGAACTGGATTATGATGCTAGGGTGTTATGGGTAGTTTATTTACCCATTTACTCCTCCTCTTAATCTTTTACTATTTCTTATCCAATTCTTTCTATTTTCTCTATTTTCTATGCAAGTACTTGTATGTGGAAGAATATGAGGAGTGTTTGGTGTATTTATGTGTGTGCAGAGGTAACACAGTAGTGTTGTTGACTCTGGTTTTATGAGGCTCTTGGCAGACCGGTGCAGGTAATTATCCTCACTGTGGTATACCAACCCCTCCTCAGACTACTAATCTGGGCCAGAGCCCTGAAAAGCACACAAAACCCAACAAACTGGATTTTCACTGCTCTATATAACAGCGTCTGTGTCCTGGGGCTCAGGTCTCTGATCAGTAAGTTTGAAGTTTTGCAGTAATGTGTAATCCGGCCTGATGGTGAGGCAGTGAGTTTATAGCTTGTAGCAGTTAATGAGAGAACAAAAGAGCACCACCTTCTGCACAATATGAGTTCACAGCTGTTAAAATGTAATGTTACAGTGCCGCCTGTTGACCAATAAATGTACTGCAGCTGAAGCACAGCTACGTAGCATCAGTCTCTCTTACATATATTGAAAACAAAAATTAGTTGTTTTTTTTCCCACAAGGAAAAGTCCAGATACCAGAGGTGACAGATTGCTACAAACCCGGTCTTTAGAGAAAGAATAATAATAATAATAATAATAATAATAAGAGTATTCACTATTTACATGCTGGAATATAGACACACTCAACCTGACGAGTCAGTTTAAATACATGTGTGTATTGCCACGATTGGTCAAATAATTAGCCAATTTCATTCGTCATTACTGCAAATATACATGCAATGACTATCCATTATGACATATGACCACTTTTATCTTAATGTACACAATAATACTCTTTTACATTGTAATCCTTTTATTTTTAATATTTGGCATGTTTGCATGCGGCTGCACAGTACTGCGTGTGTAACAAAGCAGAATGTACACGCGTTGTGCTCCCGCCCATAGGAGCATATTACTAACTCGACCTTTAAATAACAAAAAAAACCACTGTGCCATTGACTTAAGACCAGGTTTCAGTTGGTCAATGGCGCAGTCGTTTTCAGTTACCTCAAAATAGCAACACGGCAACAATGTGGCTGAACACACTTCGCTTTCATACCAGCATGCCCACGGGTGAACAGATGTGCGCGAGTGCATTTGCTACTTAAACAAGGTGGGCACCTATACATGAAAATGATAACTGCATCGGGCTGAAACTAGCGAAAAACACTTGTGTCGCATTGCGCCGGGTGTATGATAGGGCCCTTAGGCTTTTATCAGGTATAGTATATCCAATCAGTTTTTTTGTGGGCTGAAAAGTTATTTTTCGTCATTCAGGAAGTGACAAAATACATAAATCTAACTGAAGCTGTCTGTATATAGTGAACTTTGTTACATTCACTATATCGTGAATAGTAAATGAGTGAACAAGTCACTTTTTCAAACACTGTGCAAGAATTGTAAAATGCCAGCCGCTTATGTTCGCTGATGCACCTTGTGATTTAATTTCCATCAGTTTTCCATCCACACCGAGGGCTACTCGCATTACTGTCATTACTATAGCAGATATTCACGATAATGCCTGAACAAATGGATCCAATAGCATCACTTGCAAAAAGACGTGCAGAGACTAATCATATTTAAAAATCAAATCAAATGAATGCAATGTGAACAAATCCTTAGTAGCAAATAAACAAGATATCCTTTACCAAACCTGTATGTTTTACTCTGTTCTAAGAGGTCTGATTTCCGATCTACATCTTGTATAACAAAATGTGGTTCATCTATGTGAACCAGTCTGGATTGGTGAGAGTAAAAGACACACTATCTCTCAAACAATCCCATATATAATAACAGTTCTCTAGTGATAAGCATGGCATATATTACGTACCTTCTCAATTAGTTCGTAGCATTCCTCCAGTTTCTGCGCCCTATCCTTTAGCACAGTGCTGACACGGTTGTACTCCTTCAGCCATTCCTGATACGCCCCCTCCTCAAGGTCCACATATGCAAAACAAAGTGTCCGCAGCCCTGCACATGCAAACAAACACAAACCAAAGTTAATCGAAAGAGATAATAAACTGTTAAACCTTCAAATAATGACAGGCTGGAGAAACTCTTCACCTTCTGTGGCAAACTGCTCCAGATGGGCCAAAGTTAGGTCCTTGTACTGTGATGTCTCATTCAGACGCTCAAAAATCACATTGTCCTGTAATACATGCAAGGCATCGTTACATTGCTATGGCCTGTAGCATATAATCCTATCCATATTGAAAATAAGCTTTAACTCCATAAGGAATGATGAATTATGTGAAACTAACAGAATATGAATGTGCTGTAAACACAACCATTCAAAGTTTTGGGGTCAGTAATATTTTATTTGAAAGAAATTAATACTTTTATTTTGCAAGGATGCATTAAATTGGTCCAAAGTGACAGTAAAGACATTTATAATGTTACAAAATATTTCAAATAAATGCTTGAGTAATGGCTTTCATCTTTGAACAGAAAAAGAAAATTAATCTAAAACATTAAAAAACTTAATGACCCCAAACTTATGATCGGTACTGTATGTCCTGTCTCTATGCTAATTATGTGGTTTATGAAACACTCACCGCTCCCTTGCAATAAAGTCTAAGTTTGCCCGTAGGTGTTCTGACAATCACTGACATCCGTTTGCGATTGCTGCAAAAAAAGACATATGCAATGAAACACAAAGTACAGGGTGTTTGTGATGTTGTGAGTATGTGTGATGGTGTGAAAGCTACCTGGAAAATTCTAGTACATTAAGAAGCTCATATGTCTGCTCTTTTCCTCTCTGAGAAACAAACACAAGAAATGTACACATTAAATACAACAACAAACAAAGAGTATGTTTTGAGTTTTCATTATTAATGGCAAGAAAACACACACTAACCGCCTCTATGATGACTGAATGTGGTGTTCGTGCAGTAAAAACAAAGCCCAAACTCTTGGCACCTTTAACCAGCGCTCCTTCATCTGAAAATTGAAAATTGAAAACATCAGTCAAAAGTCACCAAGGCTGCATTTATTTGATCTAAAAAGCAGTAAACACAGCAATATTGCAAAATATGATTACAATGTAAAACTGATTTCTGTTATATTTTAAAATGTAATTTATTTCTGTGATGGCAAAGCTGAATTTTCAGCATCATTACTCCAGTCTTCAGTGTCACATGATCCTTTAGAAATCAATCTGATATGCTGATTTGCTGCTCAAGAAACATTTCTTGTTATTATCAATGCTGACACTAACAGTTGTGCTGCTTAATATATTTGTGGAAACCATGATACATTTCCTGCATTTTCTGAAGAAGCAGCTAATCAGAAACCAATAAGAATATTGTGGTACCTGGTGAGGAAGCCTGGAAAATAATTTGGTCTCCTTCTCGCTCAGGAACAACAGTATGACAAACAGCCATCATGGTCAAGAACTCACAAATCTGAGGGCATGTGGGCTATAGAAAAGGGCAGATTTTAACAATTAACATACATGATACACAAGAAACTGTGTTTTAATATCCAAGGTATACTCTTACATGGTTCTTCTCAATGTTCTGGATAAGAGCAGGATCATCAAACTCAGTAGAATTATGACTTGAGGAGGGAAGATGACTGCAAAAAGACAGAAATAAGATGTAATGGATAACATAATTTCATAATGCACATTATCCTCTTAGACCTGCGTAATATTTGCCAGGATAGAGTCAGCTGCATCTGACCTGAAGTCCTCCATGGATCGATCGCAGTCCAGGTCTGGGAAGTGCCTGGAGACAGCGTTATAGATCAGTGGCCACTCACACAAATATAAACAAAAAGTAACAGATCAATGCACCCTAATAGAGCCAGAACGATGCAAAGCACAAAGATAATGTGAGTGTATTGATGTACGAGAGCACTACAATTACCCGTATGTAATTCCAGCTATTGTGCACTTCTTAAAGTGCATGATGTTGCAGGTGAGAGTGCCGGTCTTATCTGAAAATAGATATTTTACCTGAAAAACAAAGAGACAGTGAATGAGATATATTGGAGTCAAGGTAGATTAGCATTTGTAAAAGTTAATAAGCAGAGCTTCTTCTCACTTGGCCTAGTTCTTCATTCAGATTGGACGTTCGGGCCATAGCAGGAGTGTCTGTCTCAGCATAATACATTTCAACATCCTGTAAATATGCATGAAGAACAAAGCATTTATTCATAACGGTTCAAATTCTTAGGTTTCAGTTTGAATCACAGTTCGCTGCTCATGGTTTTGGTACATGCTGTATTTTAACACTGCAGTGATGCACTGAAATTTTGGCTAATGAAAGTTTCAGCCAAAACAGCAATTTTCAGTTTTAGCTGAAACAGTTTTGAAAGGCTAAAATCATTGACTGAAACAGAGACTAGCATTTGTAATGTGCCTGCCATCCAATAATCGAAGAAAGATTTGTGCTTGTTACTTTTAATATGAAGCAGTCTCAACATTTTTAAATCCTGTCTTTTTTATCACAAAAATCAAACAATGTAATTGGTGACATTAAGTGTTAATTTACCCAGTTAATGAAGAGAGCCTGTGTGAATTTAACCACTTCTAGAGTGACCAGAAGGCTGATGGGAATCAGGTTGTTATAGAGGATGATGAAGGTCAACAGGTTGTACCAGAAGTTCAGGGAGATGTCACCTGGATAGACAATAAGCTTATTTTATGAACACAAACGCATTTATTTAGGGCTAGTAAGTGCTAGTAAGTGAAAAGGTACAATAAATTCACATCTAAAAGGGTAAAGTATGTTAAACAGATGTATGTGAATATACCTGCACGGGAAAGGTACCAGCAATCCACATCCGTGTGCTGTTTATTCCATATGGCGGCCCCGATGGAGCTGACCAGCGCCATGACCAGGAGAATCCCAAACAGAACCAGGATCTGCATGTTTGTCACACGCTCCACATTAGAGCGTTTCAGTGGAGCTTTAGTGGAGTTCTGCAGAATGGAAACATTAAATTAATGCTCTATACACTACCATTTGAAGGTTTGAGGATCAGATTTCTTTTTTAAATGAATTGAATTCATTTTAATTTAATAAATGCAGCCTTGTTGAGAATTAGAGACTTCATTTACATTTTTTTTTTTTTTTAATAAATCTTACCGACACCAAAACTTTGAATAGTAGTGTAGATGCATAATATATACAATAATACAATTTACATCTATAATGACACTATAAATGGTATTAAACAGTGTAGAGTTGATTATTTTTAAATTATTTTACCATTAAATACATGCACCAAAAATCTGTTTATGATTAACCCTTACAAAAAAGCATTATGTGTCATGGTAACTGACTGCAATACCATAGCACTCTGATATATACCATGGTGCTGCTTGAGTGTCATATTTATGTCTATTTTATTTACATAGCATTTAAAAGGTTAGTTCACCCAAACATTAAAATTCTGTCATTTATTACTTACCCTCATGCCGTTCCACACCCGTAAAACCTTCGTTAATCTTCGGAACACAAATTAAGTTGAAATCCGATGGCTCCGTGAAGCCTTCGTAGAGAGCAATGACATTTCCTCTCTCAAGATCCATAAAGGTACTAAAAACATATTTAAATCGGTTCATGTGAGTACAGTGGCTCAATATTAATATTATAAAGCGACGAGAATATTTTTGGTGTGCCAAAAAAACAAAATAACGATTTATATAGTGATGGCCGATTTCAAAACACTGCTTCAGGAAGCATCGGATCATAAATTAATCGGTGTATTGAATCTGCTGTTCGGAGCGCCAAAGTCACGTGATTTCAGCCGTTGGCAGTTTGACACGTGATCCGAATCATGATTCGATTCACTGATTCATTTGTGCTCTGATGCTTCATGAAAGTGAAATCGGCCATCACTAAATAAGTCGTTATTTTGTTTTTTTTGGCGCACCAAAAATATTCTCGTCGCTTTATAATATTAATATTGAATCACTATACTCACATGAACTGATTTAAATGTTTTTCGTACCTTTACGGATCTTGAGAGAGGAAGTGTCATTGCTCCCTATGGAGGCCTCACGGAGCCATCGGATTTCAACTAAAATATCTTAATTTGTGTTCCGAAGATTAACGAAGGTCTTACGGGTGTGGAAGGTGAGTAATAAATGACAGATTTTTTTATTTTTTTTCCATGGTACAATTTTTTAAAAATTAAAATCCTTCAT
This sequence comes from Chanodichthys erythropterus, assembly GCF_024489055.1. NCBI lineage: Eukaryota > Metazoa > Chordata > Actinopteri > Cypriniformes > Xenocyprididae > Chanodichthys > Chanodichthys erythropterus. Next base: position 8,001,416 of record NC_090243.1, read on the forward strand.
TACTCAATTGTTGTGCTACCAATCACTGTCTACATAAGTGTTATTTTAGTATTATTTATACTATTACTGTATTTATATATATTTCGAATTTGCTTATATTTTTATATTTTCAGTTTTCATTTCAAGTAATTTTTGTGTGCTTTTGTCATTTACATTATTATTATTATTAATAATAATATTTCTGTTTAGCTTTAATTTATATTTATTTCAGTTTAAGTTTTAGTAATTTTATTACTTCAACCTATTTTATCATTTTATTTTAGTTAGTTGCCAAGGCAACATTTCATCTGATATTTATATTTTATTTTATTTCAGTTTTATATCAATTAACGAAAACTATTTTAATAGTTTCAGTTGTAGTTAAAACAGTAACGACACTGGTCCACATCCAGCTTTTCTGAGATAACACTCACCTGCATGAGTTTGGAATCATGTCCAGTGTAGACTACAATGCCCACAACCCACTGCGTGTTCCTGAGCTGGGCACCTCGTAACAGCACCTGGTCCGGCCCGAGTGGAGCTGGGCTGTAATTCAAACACATGGTCCCTGAATGAAGTGTGTGTATGCGAGTTACATTTCAAATTCACAATATTTCAAATAGTGAGTTGGCGTACTTGAGGTTGTCTAAGCGCAGTGTTCCAGTGAAGTCGTACAAGTGTCTGTTTGGCCCCTCACATTCAAGACGACCAGACAAAGCTATCAGTTCCTCCAGAGACTGAAAACTAGCTGTGAGTGAGAGACCCTGAAACACACAGAACAAACAACAAGCATGTTCAGAGCTCCAGACTAACATTTGAGAGCAGAAGCACTGTTGCTGCTTAGGCCCTGTTAACAGTAGTGCGTTTTCGTTTTAAAAGGCATAACTTTTTCTTACAGTTATGCCTGTCTTTTACATTACTCTGACATTTTCTTGTTTCAATTTGTTTAATCTTTTCTTTTAGTTTTACAAATGGGGACAATCTTTGAAGGATGAACAAATAATGTTTTTGGTCACCACATTAAAAATAACATTTAAATTGGATAATATTTACAACCTTAGAGTGCTAGAAAAAGTGTAAAGCACTTCAAAGTCCTTGAAAAGTGCTTGAATTTCACTCTCAAAAGGTTGCACGAACCCTGAAATGAATAATTTAAAAACATCCGACTACTTCTGCCACAATACCATTGTTACAGTTAGCGTTACTACATTAAATCCATGGTGAATGCTGGTGATTTGTGGAGTGAAAAGCCTTCTATAACTTGTTCGTTTCCACGTCAGTGCTGTTTGATCTGATATCTATGGATTATAACAGAGGATTCCGCACCGAATTTGAATGTTTCTCACTAGATCTCGCAGCGCTGTGTGTCACATGTATGGAGATCTTCCTCCCCCCCATCTGTATACTTTAGATCCAAATTTGTTGCCCATTCTCAATGGGAAAGTGCCCAAGCAACATTGCTCAAAATATTGCCCGTGTATCATCACCTTTAGAACACATTATACAAAACCCAAAAGACTTTTGTAACGTACCTGTCGGATCTTTAGGTTGGTCTCGCCATCTAAGTTGGATGTTTCAGTATAGCACATCGCCTGAGGCTCACTGTGAGGAAAAACAGACACAGATTTTGAACACAAAACAACTGAACACAAATATAAAACACAACACACAAATATTTCACTGAAACATATTCTCAAAATCACATGTAACTTATTTTTCACATCTATAAATCACACTACAGCACAAACACAGCACGACAAACCCCACAGATACAAAGCACGACAAACCCCACAGATACACACACGAATACACTGCGGTGCTGACCTGGAGGACACTATGACCATGTCAGCCGGGAGATGCTGCCCATTGGTCACCTTGACTATGTCTCCCACTGCCACCTAGTGGGCAGGTGCAGCATTGCAAGAGCATGAGGAGGGAGAAAATGAGATTAAGAAATAGACCACAGTGTTTGGAAACAAAAAAGAAGAAGCATCACACAGCAGGATGTACATGAATCAAGTGAAAGTAAAAACAAAACAGCAGTGAGAGGTGAACTGAAAAAAGCAGATGTTACCAAAATAAAAGCTACAGGACAGAAGAAGGGAAACACAGAGGAGTAGAATAAGAAAAAATGATGCAGAAAATGAGACAAAAATACAGGGTTACCTGCTTCCATATGATAGTCTGCCATGCTCCGTTACGCAGTACTAGAAAACAATGACATCTTCAGAAAAATTCTCCTCATGAATATATAAACCATCTTTTTTAAATTTTTATATAAATTCACTTTATATTCAAAGACAATATTTGCCCCTAGAACCAATTTTCAGAGGCATTTATACCCTCATGAAGGCAATTATGGATTCCGATTCTAAAAGAAAAATCGTATAAAGTCTAGGGATACACTTACATTAAAATTCTGACAAAAAGCCAATAATTATATTTTTTTCAAAGCAGATAGTCGAAAACTGAAATTCTATACTATTTAGCATAAATAATATTTTAAAAAATCATTTAAATGCTAAAGTGAATTTTTTCATCACAATATTATAATGTACATTATATATAATATTATATATTAAACATTAAAAATGAACAGTCATTGAGAATTGTCGTGAGACCTGCAACATATATTTAACATTATTAAATTAAATGATTAAATTTGTGTTTTTAATGAGCAAAGGTAATAATGTCAAAATATTAATAATGCTTATTATCGTATATATTAACAGATATTTTCAGAGCTTAAATCAAAAAACACTTCATATTAGCAATTAGATATTTGACAGATATGTCACTACTATGACTACAATAGCACTAAGTTCATGCCCTAGTTAATTTTTGACCCTGTTACACAGATATGTTTGTAACACTCAACCTGTTGTCTTCTTCTTGTTCACTGTATTGTCTGCTTTATGTCTTTTCTGTGAGAACACAACACGTGACATATCATAAGCATTATTCATCCAAAATTTCAACAGCATTTCAAAGACAATGCACTTATCCAGTGTTGTCAAAACACGTTCTGGACAGTTTAACGTCAATGCAGAGCTCCATTCAGCAGTATACTCACATAATCCTCAATGATCTCCTTGATCCCAGCCACAGTCAGAATAAAGATAAGGGGCACCAGCGTTGTGTAGCGACCCGTCGGTGAGACATCAGGGATTTGCTGCATTTGAAAATGTACACAGATAAACATAAAATGAGGAAGTTTACTGTGGTGGTGGTGGTACAACAACATGCTTTGGGAAAATCCCATTTAAAGTGAAATGGGGTAGGGAAAACAGAATCTTAATCTGTATGGCTTCACAAGATTTGGAATAGTGTACAAGTTCTGTGGACTACTTTTATGATAGTCATGGTCCTTTTAGAAATGTAAAAGATCTAGTCACTTTCCATTGTTAAGGCTGTATAATCAAAATATCTTCCACAGAAGGAAAAAAATGTCACACAGATTTGGAACGACATGAGGGTATGTCAATTTTAACTTTTGGGTAAACTATCCTTTTAAACATCTCAAAAAATAATGATGTTAGTGATCTAAATCTATAATATATATATAAGCACACTTAAGAAAACTATGGATGCACAATATATTGGCCACCTTATCGGTATTGGCCGATATACAGTACAGTCCAAATGTTTGGAACCACCAAGATTTTTAAAGTTTTTAAAAGAAGTTTCATCTGCTCACCAAGGCTACATTTATTTAATTAAAAATACAGTAAAAAACAGTAATATTGTGAAATATTATTACAATTTAAAATAACTGTACTATTTAAATATATTTGACAAAGTAATTTATTCCTGTGATGCAAAGCTGAATTTTCAGCATCATTACTCCAGTCTTCAGTGTCACATGATCCTTCAGAAATCATTCTAATATGCTGATTTGCTGCTCAAGAAACATTTATGATTATTTATTATTATTATCATGATTATTATTATGAATATTATTGTGTACTTTTTTTTCAGGATTCCTTGATGAATAGAAAGTTCAAAAGAACAGCATTTATCTGAAATACAAAGCTTCTGTAGCATTATACACTACCGTTCAAAAGTTTGGGGTGAGTAAGAATTTTTTTTTTAATTTTTTTTTTAAAGGAATTAAAGAAATTAATACTTTTATTCAGCAAGGATGCATTAAATCAATCAAAAGTGGCAGTAAAGACATTTATAATGTTACAAAAGATTAGATTTCAGATAAACACTGTTCTTTTGAACTTTCTATTCATCAAATAATCCTGAAACAAAATATTGTACACAAATATTTTGTACAATTGTACACATTAAATGTTTCTTGAGCAGCAGATCAGCATATTAGAATAATTTCTGAAGGATCATGTGACACTGAAGACTGGAGTAACGATGCTGAAAATTCAGCTTTGCATCACAGGAATAAATTACTTTGTCAAATATATTCAAATAGAAAACAGTTATTTTAAATTGTAATAATATTTCACAATATTACTGTTTTTACTGTATTTTTAATTAAATAAATGTAGCCTTGGTGAGCAGACGAAACTTCTTTTAAAAAAATAAAAAATCTTAGTGGTTCCAAACTTTTGGACTGTACTGTGTGTTCATTTTTAATATTAGTTATCGGCCCGATCAGAAAATTTGACCGATATATTAAAGCTGATAAATAATGTATTATTTCCTTCAGCTGAGACACTTCAGATACAGTTTAGTACAGCAGTTTAAATACAGCAGCGTAACTCTTTCATATGTATATAGGCTACATAAAGTAATATCATTATAATTGTGTGCTTGGGACATGGCTTTTAATTGTGAGGCTTTTGTAATCAGGCTCTCAAAACTTAAATAAAAATTTGGATTTAGATTTATCTGCCAATATATCGGTTAACTGCTTTGAAATATAAAGATTATCGGTTATTGTATCGGCCAAAATTTTCATATCAGTACCATCCCTATTAAAAACAAAGGCTGAATTCATCGTAGAAGTTTAACACTTCAGGAAAACCACTTAGCCAGAATATCTGAGGAATATCAATACAGTGCTGCCTTGCAAAGCACTGTAATGAGTAAACAACATGACACAATGAAGAAACCTTTTTGCTATTTAGCTTATTTGCACACACTTTTTCATGCAATACTGGCCTATGTAGTTGGATTGGGTGGCAGCAGTTATAGAGAGTGGATAGTGACTCATAGTGGATGAGAGTGAAATAGTGGACCACTTCCAAAAATGGACATAATACACAAATGGACATGTTGGCAAATGATTAAAAAGTCATAAGGTCAATATGGATCCTCGGATGGATATCCCATTTGAAAGTGATCAACATGAGCAACACATTTTGTACTTTAATGTCCTCAAAAACAAAGCAGATGCAGTTTATACAGTTGTCCGAGCATCCCAAGTGTCATACCTGCATAAGAGCGATGAAGAGGAAGAAGGCATTAGCTGCTCGCCTGATCTGTTCGTACAGGAACCTTGGCAGGAAGGTAAGGATCCCGTATTTAGCCGTGCTAGAGGGAGAAAAGGGAAAATTGATGTTTAAAAGCTATTTTAAAACATCTATATATACAACCAGGGCCATAAGAGCACTAATTTAGGATTAGCTCCACACAGGCTTCAAGGTAAAAGAGCATTCGTAAGTGTTTCGATACAAACACCTGACAGTTCATTGCCCACTGCATTAAATTTAGATAAACAATCCCAAAATAAGTGTCTGGGATGTTAGGATGGATGTTTCTCGGCGTGTCTGTCAATTATCCATATTGATCAAACTCCTAAGTAGCTCTTAAATAGCTGATTGTGGCAGTAAATGTTTTACAGTCATTAAAATAGCTGTTAAGAATCCCTAAAAATAACCTACGGATCTACAAATTTGCCTCCGTCCCAAGGCTGTCCATCTAAATCTAAACATGAGGCAGTATTTGTTTGTGTGGGCGGGTTTATATCTGCATCTGGAGGCACGTATTGTGTAAATCCAATCGTAAGCATGTTTCTATAATACAGCATGTGTACTTGTGCGAGCGCGGTCCACTTTGTAAACATGACACCCTTCTGGGCTCATCGGCAATGAGTTCACAGCCTAACACACCCAGTGTAACCCACACTACGGCGTCAAACAGCAGCTCGGTAGCTGACCTGGAAGTACGACAGGCTATCGTTGACATCAAAGAGTGGCTGAAACCATTCATATGATCCCCTTCATTAACATTCAGCGGTCCAATCACACACACAGTAACCCAAACTGCGGTCACCATAATGTGTAGTACCTGGGGTTACCCTAAAAGACTGATATGGATGATTGCACTGCTGGATTTGTTGATCTGGTTACTTTGTGATTGACAGCTGACCAATTGATGCCAATGCAATGGGAAGCAGAAACCAGTTGGTAAATAAAATATGAAGATTGAGGAATAAGAGAATGATCTGAACAATTCTTATTAAAATGCTCCAGTCAGAGGCATTATGCTGAAAAGCTGATGAGCAGAAAAGCTCCATCAGATCTGAAATTAGCCAATGGCTACGGATTTCTAGGCCCACCTTAATGTTGGTGCGGGAACCGAAATAGAGCCTTTTAGAGCAGAATCGAATCTTTAGAATATACGGGCGGATCGATGAAGTGTGTGTGGGTGAGTGTTTTCGGTACTGAGAGGTTGAGTTTTTATGAGCTTCCATATTATGGCACTAATATGAAAGTGATCTGGGATCCAAATCTATTAGGCTTTTGTTACAAGTATTGAACTAACATTTTTATAACACAATCATATCCTTAAAGATTCAAAAAGTGCCATTTTGTCATCAGCACAATTTCACTGCATATCAAAACCAATCAAAGTGATATAATAGCCATCCAACAGATAAAGAAACACTCAAGTCTTTAGAGGACTTGAGCACTTTGGAGACCAAAAGACTTTTTGTTCAGGAACTGCACATGAACTCTAGCCAAGCACAGCCTGGAACATGACCTTGGTGTACTCACACGAAATCTCTGATGGAGTACTTCACCTAATGGAAGCTATTCGGATGTCGCATTCAATGCGTACTTGCATACATTTAGTATGGAATTTCCCTGAGGGAAAACCTTAACTCGATTAAAGCTTTTTTCAATCAATCTCATAGCATTGGTGGTTAATAAGATGATCTTTATGTTGGACCATAAAATGCTGGAATAGCCGTGTTGTTGGTGAGGCATCAAATAAAATGTGTTTAATTTAAAACTTAATTAAAAAATAACAATTAAAAACAAAAAGTTGAGGGAGACTGCGAAATACAGGAAAAACAGGAAAAACAGGAGGAGGCAATGCATCCACATTGCTGACTGGCCGTCGATGGAATATTTCCCCTCTTTGAAGTGCCTGAATGAGTCAAACTGGTGAAAGCGGACGGGTTAAAGTTCTCATTGGGCTGCAGTGTGTGCAAAGAAACAGCAACAAACATAATTCTATGTTTTTCCGATGCAAGGCTTTTATTTTGAAAGACGTGTAAAAGCAGTTGACACTTTTGTCAGACGCAGTTTAGGTAAAGAGTGCCTGAAAAAAACGTGTTGTCCTGATTCAGTATCTGCTGTCAGATGAGATGTTGTCAGGTTATATGTCAGTGTCATTATTCTAACGTTATTTTCATAACTTGTTACAAAATAAAACGTCTCACCTCAGAAAAAGCAGTTTCTATATGTTTCATTAACAGTTCATATTAGTATTGTGTATTTGCAATGGTAACGGTAGTTTCCATAACCCTAAAATGCCACTTTATTTTCACTTTATGTTATTTTGAATATTTTTAAATGGCTCATTCCTAAAAGAAATGGGTAAAAAATTTGGGTCCCATGGCCAAACCAGTTGAGAACCACTGATATAAACAGTATACACTACTGTTCAAAAGTTTTGGGGTCAGTAACTATTTCTTCTTCTTCTTTTTAAAAGACTTTAATACTTTTATTCAGCAAGGATGCATTAAATTGATCTAAAGTGATAGTAAAAACTTGTTTCTTGATTTCTATTTGAAATATACAGTATGCTGTTCTTTTGAACTCATAAAAGAATCTTGAAAAACATTAAGTATCACGGTTTCCACAAAAATATGATAATAATTAGAAATGATTCTTGAGAAGCAAATCATCATATTAGAATGATTTCTGAAGGATCATGTGACACTGAAGACTGGAGTAATGATGCTGAAAATTCAGCTTTGCATCACAGGAATAAATTACGTTTTAAAACATATTCAAATAGAAAAGAGTTATTTTAAATTGTAATAATATTTCACAATATTATAAAGAGCCTTGGTTAGCAGAAGAGACTTTTTTCAAAATCATTAAACATTACTGACCAAAACTTTTGAATGTGTGTGCAAGTAAAAATAAAAATAAAAACTAAGCAAAAATATTGTATTATTGTTTTCTTGTTGATAAATGCTAGTCCTTTGCATTTATATTAAACTAACAATGGAGCACTACAACAAAGATTCAATTGTTTGCAGCATCTTTAACATTCATTTAAAATGGCTATTTTAAAGCCACAAAAAGACCACAATAATGATAATGGAGGCTTAATCATGTTTATGCACTTCAAACAAAGAATACATTAAGAGTAGAACAAAACAAGCTAGAATGTATTTAAATTGCAATGTAACCTTTTCCTGTTCCGTACAAGACTTGAATGGACTCACCTGACATGGTTGTCACAAAATTTGGTGGTCTGGGCTCGGTTGAGCAGCACAATCCGCGCTGTGGCATCTATCGGGTCCGCCTGTGATGTGGTTCCGGACATCTCATCCTCTGCCTTGCGGTAGCCGGCGGCCGAGCACGCGGGTCCTGCACCGTTTGAGTGATGAGAGAGAGGCGAGGCTAGCGTGAGTGTGCGTGGAAGAAGACGGGAGGAAGAAGAGACATAGAAATGTGGTTTACAGTTCAGTGCGCCGGCCACTAACACTACTACTGTGTGCTGATGCAAGCCGCCCCTGGTGTCAATGACGTTTGCCTCTGTGCACCGCCCTCCCCGTCCCCTTCATTTCCCCCCATCCTCATCATCATCGTCCTCATCATCCACGAGCAAAAGCTCCGTCACCAATACAGCATACGCGAACGCCCACGGGACCCCCTGTATAGAATGTGCTGATGGGAGCACAATGGCGCAGCAAACACCTTTGTAGGAAACCTTGTGCATTTGTTTATCTTTATAAAAGCCTCTTTATTCCGTGGAAACACCTGTATTCACGATGCGCTGAAACGAAAAGCAATGAGACAATGGCTGTGTCTTAAAACCTAACGAGCTGCCTTCCTAGAAAGCATTTTAGGCACCATATACGCGCCTGATTCGAACATGTCGGAGAGTCACGACGCGTAAAATCTCTCCCATTATAACCAATGCAGCTATCTACACTTAAAGCGTTGCGTAGCCTTTTTATTTATTTATTTATTTTTGACGCGCTGCAGAGCTACTCCAGCATTAACAACATTTTCTCCATCCGATTGAAATAAAATGATTTTACAAGTAAAAATATAAATGAACTAACGTATTATATTTATAAAAAAATATTTTGATTAAATATAGAATTTCAAATCATGTGTAAATTAAATATCTAATTTTAAAATGAATGAAATGAATTAAAATTAATCGATATAAATAATGTTATTTATTCAGAGTAGCCTCGCGCTTACAGCTGATTGGTCCGTGAGGTCAACCTTATGCGATGACGTAGGGCTTCGATGCGTCCAGCCAGTGTAGAAGCGATTGCGGCGCGTCGCGTGGGGTTTTGAGACACAGCCACTGAACGCTGCGATTCCCTCTCATTTTGCAGCATCACAGACCACTGCCAAATGATTATTTTCCACACATAATAAATAATGTACGCTCAGTAAATAACAGCGCTGTCTGGATGTGACAGGAGAGTTTACCCAGCTGCTGCATGATCGAAAGCGGGCGTGGAGAGATGGACTACACGCGTCACTTCTCCCATTCCAGTCAGCCTCTCTAACAGACAAGCCCCAAACCCTCTCCCACCGTGTCATTTGGGCCGCCTCGGGCAATCTCTGGATGTCTTTATAGGCTCCACTCCGTTGTGTCTTTGCAGTGACAGAAGATGGTTTCCCCTCCAGACAGCGCGCTTTCCCTGTACGCGTCTAACTACAGCATTACGTTACCCGCAGTCAGACAACACAAAAATCTTACATTTAAAGGCGCAGGCACTTGCTCGAGGGCCACACCGTTCTGTGTCCACACAATATGGATAGAAAGGCACTAAACGTGCTCAACTTCCTGTTCATTTGCTCCTCCCTGATGGAAATTTTACCTGAAGCCACAACATACCATGTTGTTTCTCAAAGGGTTGGTGTTTGGAGGTCAAATTGTCAATTATGCCATTAAAAAATAGGAAGATTCAAATGGTTAAGACGGCTAACAAAGATTAAAACAAATGTGGGGAACAAATAAAGGTTAAAGAATATGTATTTAAAAAACACATTTATAGACTGTTTATTGGAATACTGTGGGATTTATGAATTATTAACATGCCCCACATATTGTATTATTAACCAAAAGATTTTGCATTAAAATACAACCAAAGTTTCAAAAGGTTTGACTAACAGATTTTGACGTTAACAAAAGGATATTGTTAAAAAATTAATTTTGTGGTATTTTTATAAGGTTATTTTTTTATTTGCTATCAGATGTAAATTGTGGATAGGGGAACAAATGTAAAGGTTAAACAATATAATTATACAATTCATAGAAAGAGATTTAGGCATGAAAAGGTATGTGAACCCCTTGCAGAATCTGTGAAAATGAGAATTATTTAAATAAAATAAGAGAGATCATACAAAATGCATGTTATTTTTTTGTTTAGTACTGTCCTGAGTAAGATATTCACTGATGCTCCAGAAGGAAACACGATGCATTAAGAGCTGAGGGGTGAAAACTTTTGAATTCAAATATCAAGGTAAATTGTACTTAATTTTTTCTTCTGGGAAACATGCAAGTATCTTCTGTTGCTTCTGAAGGGCAGTACTAAATGAAAAACAATGATATTTAAACAAAATAAGAAAAATTGTGACATCTTCATCCTGTTCAAAATTTTTCAAAATTAATTCATTGTGTTTCCTTCTGGAGCATCAGTGAATGTTTGAACCTTTTTTAATAGTTGAGTATGAGTCCCTCAGTTGTCCTCAGTGTGAAATGATGAATCTCAAAATCATACAGTCACTGCTGGAAAGGGTTCAAATATGCAAAAATGCTTGAAAACTGAAGAATCTGCAGGAGCTGGAGGATTTTTCTGAAGAACAGAGCTCAGTGTACCTGCTCAGGACAAACAAGAGACTCATGAACAACCATCAGAAAACATAAAAACAGTCGTAGATCATCAGGTAACCACACACAGTATTGAGAATCAATGGTTCACATACTTATGAATGGGGTTATTTTAATAAATTCAGCTATTGTTTTGTCTTGTGAACTAAATGCAAACATCTTTTATGTAAAATATCTTACTCAGGACAGTACTAAACAAAAAATAACATGCATTTTTTATTATCCCTCTTATTTTATTAAAATAATTCTAATTTTCACAGATTCTGCAAGGGGTTCACAAACTTTTTCTTGCCACTAATATATATATATATATTGGGGGCGTTTCCTCCGAGGAATGCTGCGTTCACACCGAACGCGTCTGGGGCATCTGGGACGTCTGATTTACACGTTAAGTCAATGTAAACCCGCATCTATACGTCCTGTGGCATGAATCAAACGTCTAGCGTGGCGCGAATCGGCCGTTGACTCGTGAATCGAGTGTCTGACGCCCTAGACGCCAGAGTTGAAAAATCTGAACTTTGGCGAAAATTTGCGCCGCGTTAACCAATCAGGAGCTTGCTCTAGTAGTGACGTGACGTAGCGAGCTGAGGCAGAAATCCAAAACAACAATGGAGGACAAAATCATTGTCGCTGTACATCTTCATACTTTTATAGAAACAGGAAAAAAGAGGATCTTGCTTGAAAGAAAGTGAGTGAGGAGGTTGGACAATCTATAAAAAACGGTCTTTACTTAATTTGAGCTATATATTTACATATTGAGACTACAAGCTGGCAAACTGATCTAATTCGCTGTAATTTACAACTATTTTCCCGCTGACGAGTTGTGTTTATTCAGAAGAAGTGTGCAGAAAGAAGTGGAAGAGTCTGTTCTGAAGTGAATTTCACGCGCGAATGCAGCGAATGTCACACGCGAATGAAGCGAGTAAACTCAAAATGTTCAAGTGTCCAACTAGACACGTCTAACGCGAATTTGACGCCCCAGACGCATTCGGTGTGAACGCAGCATAAAGGAACACTGCCCAACAGCGACACCTGCAGGTAAAGTTACAGCAGGAGTCATGCCTCCCTTGGCCCTCATAGAAGTCCATTAGACCCCCTATAGCGTGCGGTGAGTTTTGGGTTATTGAGAATGAATGGGGGAAAGTCACATGAGAGGAGGCAATGTCTCCATTGCGCTATGACTGGATGTAATTGGTTATGATTGGATATGACTGGTTTGTGCGATAAATCCCGCCTCTTGTTTACGTGCACGTTCTGCGTGTCAGTTTGAATGAACAAATGATGGCGTCAATCGGAAGACTAATTGAAAATTAAGTAAAGAGATCACCCAGTTAGATATCACCGCTTTATGTCATGTCAAAATCAAACTTGAAATGGGCTGAAAACATGATTTTTAGTGCAATCAGCTTGGTGAAATTAAAAATACATCTTTGTGTCTGTGACAGACGCTGTTTACGGAGCTTGACTGATGATCCAAAATAGCCTAAGTTCACTATTAAAAAGAAAAACATCAATACTCAAAATATATTGTTTAAATTGTTACAGCCTTTAGATATTATTTTGGAATGAATGTAGAACTTGATGAGATTGAGTTGATTTTGGTAAATAGAACATTTATTACATTAAATTGTTGATGTAAAATTACAAAATAGAATTGTATTTGGTTTCTTTTTCGATGTAATGAAAAGTAATGTTCATTTAACAAGGAAGATGTGTCAACATTAAGAGTAATGTACATGAATTTACACACATATACATACATATTATATATATATATATAATATAATATACATTTTTTAACTTTTTCCCCCCAGAAACTCTTAGAAGATTTGCATTTGCTGCTAATTAGCTTGCAAGTAAACAGTATATGAACATTGCGTGAGAATCTTGCTAGACTTTTCCCCCATATAGACAAAACCATGCCGCCTCTTGGACCATATCTAATCCTTTATCTGCTAGTCAGTCATGAAAAAACAAACTAGTAGAATCAGCTAAAACATACCCACATGAACATGCTAAGGGCTGTGTCTCCATCAGATCCTTTTGCTTTCAGAGTCTGCATTCTGCTTAGTTCTCCTGCTTGTGAATACATGATCTTAAGTTACGAGGTGCAGGGTGTAAATATAGCAGGACCCATCTCTTTGGTGTCAAAGGCCAGCTTGATCACTGATAACTATCTTGCCACTAACTGAGAATTGTGTGAACTTGTAATTATGTATGTTGTCATATATTTCAGTGCAGAAGACACTGGCCTTTAAATGTGTTTTTATGGAGTCATAAATTATGGCTAATGTCTTTCAAGGTGACTTCAGACTTAATTGCAATGAACTACAGCAGTGAGCTAGTGGGTATAGTTTAAACTACAGTGGTTCTCAACTGGTTCTGTTTCAGGATCCAGATTTTACATTGGACATCAAGTACAGTTTATCATACAAAATAAAACAAAAATATCCTTAAAATCAAACATGAAATGTATTAATATTACAATTATTAAAATTACCTGCACAGATCCAATAATGCAATATTATTAACACGACACTGGGCCAAATATTGTATTATTACATAATTAGTAGGGCTGGGCGATATATTGCATGCGATTGTCACGCGCATTTCGTCAGTAAAGCTGGTTCCCTGATTACTGCTAAATCGGCATCACATCGCCATCACAAGCTACGCAATATCGTGTTCATTATCGAAGGCGATTCATCTGCGATAATGAACGCGATATTGCGTAGCTTGTCAGTGATCTACGGTTCTGTCTATTAAATGCCGCTCCATTTGAAAGCAGGTGATGCCGATTTAGCGGTAATCAGGGAACCGGCTTTACTGACGAAATGCACGTGACAATCGCATGTGATATATCGCCCAGCCCTTATAATTACATATCATTATTGTATTGTTATTACATAAGATTTTGCACTAAAACACTACAAAGTTTCAAAAAGTTTGATGTATAGTTTTTGAGGTTCAAATTGAATAAGAAGTCTTTTTTTTTTTTTTTTTTCCAATTAATAATCAAATTCATTTTGCTGTCCTATGCATTATTATACACTCTAAAGGCCCGTTCACACCAAAAAGCATTAACTATATTAGCATCCACACCAATGGATGATAACATTGTTGCTCAAGCTCTTTATTTAAAGTCTGGTGGATTCTGATTGGCTGTCATTTTTTTTTATCGTTCATAAGCTGGAAAATAAATCTTCGATTTTTATTGCTATATCTTATTATATCTTATATATTAGATTTGTCAAAAGTACCAACTTCGGTACCACGTCGGTACTGAAATTTTAAAAATGTGACGCTTTGAGTGCTGTTGAGCGGATTCATAAACACCTCTGATTGGTGTTCGCGGCTCATCGGATTTGTCTGTGATTGGCTTCAATGATCAACGCTTCAAAAACACTGTAAATAGTCATCAATGACGCATCTTACACAGATGCACATGGGAGCATTTGAAAGCAGGCGTCTGTCAGCGAACTGGTTCGCGATATACGCCTGCTTTCAAACGCTCCAGCTCCCACTTTCAAATTCAAACACTTCCGTGTGCTTTCAAACGCTCCTGTGCGTTGATCATTGAAGCCAATCAGAGGTGTTTACGAATCCACTTAGCACTCAAAGCATCACATTTTTTAAATTTCAGTACCAATTGGTACCGAAGTCAGTACTTTTGACAACTCTTATCATTATAGTTATTAAGTGGTCCTTGGTTTGAACGGGCCTTTAGAAGAAAAGGTTCTATATTAGAATCCAAAAATGAAAGTTCTGTCATTAATTACTCACCCTATTTTAACAATGTCTTTAGTACCTTTCTGGACCTTGAAAGTAGAGGTTAAATTGCTGTCTATGGAAGAGTCAGACAGCTCTCAGATTTCATCAAAAATATCTTAATTTGTGTAAGGAAGATGAACGAAGGTCTTACAGGTGTGGAACGACATGAAAGTGAGTAATTAATGACAGAAATTGGATTTTTGGGTGAACTAACCCTTTAAAAGGCATCTGTCATGAGCTTTATGTAGGGGTTCTTGTTGTGGGATCATTTTATGGATTCGGTTTTAATTAATTTTAATTTTTTTTTTTTTTTGATAAAAAAAAGATTAAAAAAGTATTATGCAGTCCTTTAAGACATTTCTTCTTATAGAACCTTTTTGGCTCTTTAAAATTGGTTCTTTGAGTCATGAACCCTATGGAACCCCATTGACCCTTTTTTCCAAGCGTGTTATTTTATTATTTGCATTTAGCATTATATTTACCCTTCTGTGACCAGCCAGTTGAGAACCAGTGCTTTAAACATCTGTCATGTTTCCCGACCTGCCTCACAAAATAAACATACAAAGCAACTTGGACCATAGCAGTTAGGGCCGAAGATACCTGATTAGGTATGTCCGTCCCACTTTTTTATCATGCATCACATATCTGAATAATCACTCACTCACTTCTCCCATACTTTCATTTTCTATTTCCTCTACTTATTCTTCCAGTCCCCATCTCAGCCATTCAATCTTAATGATTGATTGAAGGTCCTTGAGATGCGGCTTCAATTATTTTTAGCTTTGGTTACTCACAAATGGCCAGACCGGCAGACACTTGGAATTGTGGAATCCGCAACATACTGGTAAATGATGTGCAGTACATAGACTGGACAAATAACAAACTTTTTCTAAAGGACACACAGGCTCTGGTTAAGATTATCAACAAGCGCTCTATTCACAAGTTACCCAACATGTGCTGATAAAACTGGGAACCACTGACTTTTGCCCTCAGATAAAGACCAAGAAAGAAACAATAATTGTTCCGTTTTTGTGTGACTAAATCACACCCAAACACTGTCAACAATTGATAAAGAAAAGCATGGCACAACATTTCAGCTCAAAACATGATTGAACACTTGATTTCTAAAAAATAAAAAGATATTCTGACAAAAACTTAAGCCTATTTAAAAAATGTATACATATACATATAAAGTGTTATAAATGTATAATATAAATAAATACATATTTATCATAAATAACAATAAAAGACATCCTAAAAGCTTTAAAGCATGTAAAAATGACATGTCAATTACATCTGTGCATTTGATAAGTCGTGTCTTAACCTATCACTGAGTTTGACCCCAAGCACAGTGTGGGGTGAGTGTGGCGATTTGGCCATCCGCCAGCTTTTCACCACTAAAAAGCAGCATGCTTTTAAATTATGAATAGCCCAGGGTTGCATTATTCATCCCTAAGCCTTTGTAACCGTGCTCACTTTACCCACCGCATTCTCTTATACCGCATGCATTCATTCAGCGGGCCTCTCTTATTCCATGCAATATCACTGCACATCTCTCTATCTGTATTATACTTCTTTGATTAGTCAGACTATGGTCATGCTGTTCAAATGGGTGTCAAATTCCTCTATTGTCTAGAATTTTCTGCTACGGCAACACAATGGCACTGGAATGGGTTCAAGAGGACAGTGAACCAGCAAATCATTAAAGAGGTACAAAGGTCATACAGACAACCCAACAAAATCCAAAGAAAATATTACAAGGAGGCTCTTCAATTGCAAACTACGTACAGATAAAGTCTCCCACTAGGGATGGGCGAACAGTCATTTATTCAATTCTATGGCAAGTATTTAAACATATCAGTGGTGATATCTCTAATAAATGTAAAGTTTTGGTGATTTCTGAGGGTAATTATAGCAATTGAATATTAACAAAGGCGCCTTCATGTCATTCCTAAACCATAATTGTCTTTCTTTTGGAACATTAAACATGAATAGTAAGCATTGCTGTCTCTGGGTCATTATCAAATCATGGTGACAAATCTGTCCGTTGACTTTTCAATCATGAAAAAGACTTCAAAGAGACTATATCTAAAAGGCATAATTTTATGTTTATTGAATACTATGAAACTGACTTATTTATTTATATAAGTGTATTAAGTGTCTGCATGTATGGATCATATTGTTTTCCTTGGTTATGGGGTAAAAATTTGCAAAGAAAAACATAAAATACATAATTAATAATATATAATTTAAAACTTTTTGGTGTTCTCAATGTTAAAACTTGTATTTTCAAAATTCAAAAATTTATGTAAAAGTACTTCCAAGGTCAAAGTTCATAACATACAGTAAAATAAAGCATAAAATTCAGGCTGTCCTTAATAGTAAAAATGTCAAATTGTTAATAAATACCCAGCAAAATCAGGACAAAAGCATGCACATAACCGGCAAAAATTAGCTCTAAGATGGGTGCTCGACCAAAAAATATATATAAAAAGCAGAAAAAAGTCGGCACACCAAAGATCCAGAAATAAGCTAAAAATTTAATATAAGTCTCACACTGAGTTTTTTGTTAATAAATTCTTACCATCAACCTTTATGGGAGAACTATACTGAATACTGAATTCAAAACTTCAGTATTTTTAGAAAATAAACAAAAGTTGGAAAATTCAAAAATTTGAGAATAATGCTGTTACTGCGTTTTGCTCATGTTGATATAAGCTACACTATCTGCTGCAAGTTCCCTGTAAACCAAACGATGCATATTAAATGACATGCTAATTAAATAATAAAAGCATTCAAATAAACCACTGAGGATTGATTTTAAATGGATCTACCCTAAATGTGGCATCAATATCAACATTTCAGGATCGATCCGCCCATCCCTAGCTCCCACATGCTCACGTGTGGCTGCTCCACCAAAAGTCCAGAAACCCTTTACCTACAGAGCTCCGCTTTGACCTGTTGCGCCCTCGGCGTGACATGTTGGTCCAAGGTGACCCGCAGGTCCTGGTGGCCCCCAAGGGGAACGGGGGATGCGCTCGTAGCCTGGGTCGCTATGTAAGCGATGGAAAAGGGTGAATGAGGAATTAAAGCCTCTTACAGGCACAGTGACCAGGGAAGGTAATCCTCTTTCTGTCGGCTCTGCAACTTCACCTGTATCTAATCCTGACCGGGGTTTATCCCGGAGCGCAGGTGAGATTGTTCACTTACACCACCAGGCACGTCAGCCACCCGCAACCTCGTGCACAAGCCATGCAAGCGTCACAGTCTAACCCCTGGCTTACTAACTAGCATCAACACCGAAAGGACTGTTATTTCTGTAATGCATGCATGCATTTTGGTGCATCCCTCGATGCATGCCATGTCTGTGTGAGGTCATTCTTACAGTTTGGTTAATGTAGTTGTATGTCTTTGTGAAACAGTACATATTTTACATAAAATGTTAATCAACTTTCATGCTATGTGGTTTTCCATGCATAGAATGATTAGTACTTAAGTACCTAACTTTTTGAAGCACTTGACAAAACAAATAATTCCCATGTCCCCAATTATTTTGAAATAAAGGTTACATATACACTGCCTGTCTGTTTGGATTTTAATAGGCAAATACTTAAGTGTCTATGAATGACTCATTATTACAGTGATTATTATGTTTTTAGCATGTTATATGTTTGGCGACGGTTCTTTTAACCCTAAAAGATGGAGTGTGTAACTTTTAATTTCCTAAACAACCATGTACGAAGACACATCATGGCCATATTCCAGGATGACAATGTCAAGATTCATCAGGCTCAAATTGTGAAAAATATGTTTGAGAGGGAGCATAGAGAATCATTTTCACACATGAATTGGCACCTCTGAGTCCTGACCTTAATTTCATTGAAAGTCTTTGGGATGTGCTGGAATAGACTTTACAGAGTGCTCGACTCTTGCATTGTCAATACAAGATCTTGACCAAAAATTGATGGAAAAAAATGTTATGATGTTATTTCCATCAAAAGGTGCATCAGTTTTTGGTCAAGATCTTGGATAGACTCTTAAGTATTTGCCTCTTAAAATCCAAACAGCAACTTTTTTTCTTTTTTTTTTTTTTTTTATGGCCGGGCAGTGTATATTTCTAAACTTGCAATTATGAGCAATAGTATACATGTACAAATTCGCTGTGATGCATATTTATTTAATGTGTAAAACCATTCCAGTCCACCCTGTTACATTGGTGCTACTTGCCCTTTAAAATCTTAAGCACATATCCTAACATGACTTCCTAGAAGTGACATCATTTCCTTGGAAGGAAAGCAACTCCAATAACAAAGTATTAGGAAAGACTTTAGATATACAAAGACGATGTGCTCGTATTACTATGAATAATTCCCGCCTTCTAAATAAAAGCACCAGTAAAATCACTGAGTCACTGCAGTAGCCTTTAAAAGCTCAGGTTGCTATAGATACTAAAGATAAAGATGACTGTACATGCACATTAGCTAGTCCAGCCTGAAAAATGCAGATTTGAGCATTTAGAAACAAACTTTACGAGATAGTTGTTGTCAGATTTCATTGGTGATTTCAAATATGAAATTTAATAGGCCTTTATCACAGTCCGTGTGTTGTCACATCTGGCTCTGATTAGAAGCATAAAAGAATTTCCACCTGTATTAGTGTATGATTGTCAGCACTACCTGTGTTGCCATTGCCAGTCATTAATCTTATGACTGGCAAAACAGGTAGTGCTGACAATCATTTCTGCTCAGATAATGTTGTACGTTATACAAGATTAATGAAGAGCAACAAGCTGCTCAAGTTACTGTCAGAGGAATCATTGGACTAATTTTATTTTATTTTTAATATTATTTAGTTTATATTTGCATTTTATTTCATTTTATTTATTATGTTTAACTGCCCATTTTTGTCTACAGTCTAATGTTATCCAATTATTGCACTCAAACATGGAGGATATGACGCGTTTAAAGGCCAGAACACACCAAGCCGACGCCGATGAACTAGTGGCGATGAAAGCAGACTGCGGGGTTGGCTCACGTCGGCAGCGTCTGTGTCCAAAGTTGCCCTGACACACCAAACCAACGCTAAACAGCCGACGGCCAAGTAGCATGCCGTTCTGCGCCTGCGCAAGATGAAATGCCTTTCCGTACCAGCAGGTGGCAGTAGCTGAACAGCCAATCTGAATGATCAGATGGCCCGACGGACTGATGAGCTCAGACGGTGATTCAACACTTCGAATCGGCCAAAAAAAAGCCAACGAGGACCAACTTCAGCCGACGGTGTGGAACACACTGAGAAAACTTAGTCGGCCGACAAACAAAAACTGCCCGACGGTCGGCTTGGTGTGTTCCTGCCTTAAGATGATCAAACCAGTTATTTTTGAATAATCATCCATGGGCTGGAAATATTCCTTATTTAAACAACTTCAATTTGATCTAATTATTGATGATTGCATCATAAATGCAAAAATTATTGTTTAATACAATAATACAATTTAATCCCCCAAAAGTCTTTAATTCTAATAAATATTTTAAGTCTAATTCTAATGCTTTTTAATGTGATATGTTGTTTGTATTGTATTTTTGCAGATAAAGGTGCAGTGTGTAAATTCTAGCAGCATCTAGTGGTGAGGTTGTGAACTGCAACTAATGAATCAACTAACGAATGATTTAAAAGAAAAGCAGTGACGAAACACGCTCTGTAGAGTGTTTGTCCGTCTAGGACTGCTGTAGAAACATGGCGGCACATAATGACGACTTGACATGGAGGGGGGACCCGCGGTGTATGTGATAGAAATGGCTCATTCTAGGGTAATAAAACATAACGGTTCATTATGTAAGGTCTTTATGTACCACTGAAAACATAGTTATGTATATTATATTGCATATCGCATTTCTGTCAGTAGATCCTCTCAAATTTTACACATTGCACCTTTAAATAGTGATCAGACTCTTTAGTATTGCGCATACACACACTCTAAAAAATGCTGAGTTAAAAACAACCCAAGTTGGGTTGAAAATGGACAAACCCAGCAATTGGGTTTTTTTAACCCAGCGGTAGGGTTAAATGTTTGCTCAACCTGCTGGGTAGTTTTATTTAACTCAACTATTGTTTAAAAATTACTGTATTGCTTGATTAAAATTAACCCAAAGTATTTTGGAAATGAACATTTATTAATGTTCAATGAATAATTATTAAACAATAAACATTTATTAAATTGCTTATTAATAAATTTATATTAATAAACTATTAAACTATTACATTTATATTAATAAAATATTAAAGCTTATTAATAAACATTCACCTTTTGCCTATTATTGTTGTCTCTAATTGCATCTGGTTTTTAATTTCCCAACTATTTTGGGTTCATTTTAAGCTAGTCATATAGCAATTTTTGAACAATAGTTGGTTTAAATAAAACTACCCAGCAGGTTGGGCAAACATTTAACCCAACCGCTGGGTTAAAACAACCCAATCGCTGAGTTTGTCCATTTTCAACCCAACTTGGGTTGTTTTTAACCCAGCATTTTTTTAGAGTGCATAGTTAGCTATGCGCACTCCCCTTTAAATCACAAAATATGCGTCAGAATATCTTGAAACCATTTTTCTCTGTTTCACAATACTCAGTTAATGATAGTAAATGGCTGGTGTCTTTAGAAGAAGTATCTGTGTTTCAAAGATGGCCGCCGAGTTAAATGACTTGCCATAAATGGACTTTGGTTGAACACGCTTCAAAATGGAGGCGGGGATTCCCCCAAGGGGAAATATTTAGGGACGTGGAGTTACAGTAAATGCAGCCCAAGTCATAAAAAGTTCATTTTTAGAATACTTATCTAAAAGCATAAAACATAACATGTCCTGCCCTGTTGTGTTAATTTATACTGGACATGAAAATGTTTTTTTGGGGGTTTTTTTATAAATAGATTTGATAATTCTGCAAGCATGTTGGGCTTTCCTAGCTAGTGTGGGCTTGCTTCATTAACTGAAATGTCCACAAATTTCCTAGACCACATATGAAATATTTGGTCAGGATTATTAGGTTATAGCCTGAGCCTGACCAATGTAATTTTCTGATATACAGACATTTTCTCACTCTGATAAATCTAATAAAAAAAAAACTGAATTATTAAGCTTTCAACAAACCCACTCAGTCCAAATTTCAATAAACTGTATGAATGACCCAGTGCATGTGATGAATGTGCAGAGAACGTTAGCTTTATCAGTTATTCTATCCATGCAGTGTGGGCTGAAGGAAGGGGTGGCTTCATGCACCTGTGAGGCAAGAAGCAGTAGCGGGAGGCAGCGGCCCGCTTGGGGGTGGGCACTCACTTTTCTCAAACCTGTCTGCCAGATGAGAGCACATGTTGGAGCCCACGGGCTGGTCCTGCCGGAGGGGGGAGTCCTGGCTAAGAGGGGTCAACACTAACTGTTCTGGAGGAGCGTTGCCATAAGAAAGAAACAACACAAGATACCAAGTCAGTAAGACCGTAGAGCAAAACACTCTTAAAAATGTGCTTTTAGGGATAAGAAATGGTGCTCAATACAAGCGTCAATATGCAAAAGAACTCTTTCTTAAAAGAAATAGTGTAAAGGGCCTCTCAGCATGTCAAAAAGTTTATTATATACAAAAAAGCTGTTGGACAAAATACATTATCTTTACCTTGCCGACTTCCATTTGCGACCTTTAAGTTATATATACCATATATATACCAACAATATCCCACATTACATACAAAACAAGGCACAGCTTCGTTAAATATATGCTTACTTCCGCTTTCAGTTCAATTTATTGGGCATAATATTTAAGAAATAGACAAAGAAAGGCTACTGTGGTGCTTAATGCAACAGTGAAAAGTATTATTCAGAATGGATTTATCATTATTTGGGTGAGCAGACTTGCTAAGGTTAAAAAAAATAGTTAAAAATGTAAGGTTAAATGATAATTTATTTATAGATATTTTTTCAATACATATAATGTTTAATATGATATGGAATGGTTACACACAAGCTATACTACCAAAATAAAAGCAAAAATTCCAAGAAAATAAATCTAAAAAAATGAATATTATATTAATGGAATACTAATGTTTAGTACTGAAAGCAATAAATCATGTAAAAAGCAATAAATTGTGCTAAGCTCTATGTAATCGTTTCATGTATCCTGTATGTATGTGTATATATACACAGTCAAACCAAAATTTGTTCAGACACCTTGAACATTTAATTCATTATTAGTTTATTCACTATAGTTTAAAAAAAAGTTTGATAAAATATGACAAGATCTCACAGTTAAACTGTATCAGAAAACATTCATCTTAATTATGTCAGATAACACTTAAGTAAAACATGGTCAGGTCAAAGTGTCCACTGTAGTCCACTGTGACTGTATGTCACAGTTTACTTTATATGTGGTTGTTTTATCAGGCAGTTATAAAGAGCATAATCAGATATGGCATTACGGTATGGTTTGGTAACCTAAAAATTCAAGTAAAATCTAAGCTTGCATGCTTGGTAAAAATAGCGAAGAAGACCACTGGGAGAAAGGACCATTTGCCCCTTGAGTCATTGTGTGAACAGTCTGTCCTTAGAGAAGCACATACAATCTTGATCCATTGCATGTACTGCATACTGAGTATGAATTGGTACAGAGTTCCAATGTGTAGGTATAATTGGTTTAATAGGTCTTTTATAAAATGTTAAATGATGAATAAATGAATGTAATTTAATTTTTACTTTTTTTTAAAAATGTTTTTAATGTTTTAATGTTTTAAATCTCTGGGGACAATAAAGTGTATTTCATTTATTTCATTTCATATTTTGCTATCCTCACTTACATAAATGAACTATAGTGTCCTCCACCCACTAGTAAAAAAAAAATTAAAAAACAATTATATCGAGTGTCTGAATAATTTTTGGTTTGACATATATATATATATATAGTCCAGTCCAAAAGTTTGGAACCATTAAGATTTTTAATGTTTTTAAAAGAAGTTTCGTCTGCTCACCAAGGCTACATTTATTTAATTAAAAATACAGTAAAAAAACAGTAATATTGTGAAATATTATTACAATTTAAAATAACTGTTTTCTATTTGAATATATTTCACAAAGTAATTTATTCCTGTGATGGCAAAGCTGAATTTTCAGCATCATTACTCCAGTCTTTTTGAAATTTTTTCTTTGACATTTAAGGATGTATTATTTGGATTATATAACTGCGATAAAAATCTAAAAGACAAGTACTTTCTTATAAATCTATTTATTTTTCTTGCCAAGTTTTTTATACATAAGTGTAAATTTTTGGCTCTTAAACCTCTTTTTGTTATTTTTTGTCAAGATTTGAAATGTTATTTGGCCACTATTTCCTCTTCCAGCAATGTCAAAGCCCTAAAGTCCAATTCGCTGTGCACAAAGTATAATATTTATGCCTTTTTATGATGTTCAAAGAAGAAGGAAAGGGAAAGGGAAAAAAAGGGACCCTTCTCTTCTTTTTCAGTATAATTTAAGTTATATTACCTCTGGCTCATAGGTTTTTTTTTTTTATTAATATTTTTATTTATTTATTTTTTGTTTGTTTGTTTTTTCCATTGTTCATATACTTATTTATTTTCTCGTTTGTTTCCTTACTGTTTTTGTGTTTGCTTATAATTCTATTGTTGTTAAATTCTTTGAACTGTAATCTTTATCTTTATATGTCAATAAAAAAAAACTCCAGTCTTCAGTGTCACATGATCCTTCAGAAATCATTCTAATATACTGATTTTCTGCTCAAGAAACATTTAATGTGTACAATTGTACAAAATATTTGTGTACAATATTTTTTTTCAGGATTATTTGATGAATAGAAAGTTCAAAAGAACAGTGTTTATCTGAAATCTAATCTTTTGTAACATTATAAATGTCTTTACTGCCACTTTTGATTGATTTAATGCATCCTTGCTGAATAAAAGTATTCATTTCTTTAATTTCTTTTAAAAAAAAAATAAAAATAAAAATTCTTACTGACCCCAAACTTTTGAACGGTAGTGTATAATGCTACAGAAGCTTTGTATTTCAGATAAATGCTGTTCTTTTGAACTTTCTATTCATCAAGAAATCCTGAAAAAAAAAGTACACAACTGTTTTCAACATTGAAAATAATCATAAATGTTTCTTGAGCACCAAATCAACATATTAGAATGATTTCTGAAGGATCATGTGACACTGAAGACTGGAGTAATGATGCTGAAAATTCAGCTTTGCTTCACAGGAATAAATAACTTTGTCAAATATATTTAAATAGTACACGTTATTTTAAATTGTAATAATATTTCAAAATATTACTGTTTTTTACTGTATTTTTAATTAAATAAATGTAGCCTTGGTGAGCAGACGAAACTTCTTTTAAAACATTAAAAATCTTAGTGGTTCCAAACTTTTGGACTGTACTGTATATATATATATATATATATATATATATATAAACCATGAGTATAATTACAGGCTGTTACTTACTGTTTATTGTAATCCAATTTTATTAAGCCCAGTTATAGGTAACATTATACCAATGAATGTCAACAGGCCACTAGTAATACTAGAGAAACAAATATGCCAAAATAAACGTACATTTACAATTTTTTTAAATTATTTAAATTATTTTATTAATTGTATTTTTGCATTATGAAGAAAGCTGTGTATTTATTTCATATAAAGTTTTATAATTTGATGTAAATAATGTAAATATAAATGCTGTCATCTGCATTCAAATAGTTTAATATGATATATATATATATATATATGCATTTGTTGTTTAAATATACAAAGAAATGTATCTTAATGCTTCTTTTTACTTCAATATTTAATTATGCTCTATAATTTAAGCATTCAGTTAAACTAACAGAGCAATCAGTTTCCTACCTACGCCATGGACTACGAGTGCCATGTTTAGATGCTGCCCCCATGTGGCCTTTAAACTGGTGCACAGCAATTTGACAAACCACATGATTTTTACAATTAATAGAAAATTATCATTTGTCAAAGTACTATTCAAACAACATCACACTACACACTTGATTGGGCATGCTTTTTTTGTTGATACATTTTTCAATCGTCCCATTTCCCAACTGAGCATATGGAGAGCAAAGTCATCAGAAAACAGCTGTCAGTCATCTGTTGAGGTGAGCAGAACTGAGTGGATTACTGACCTTTCTACTTACAATTACAGCAAACGGCCTTCTTTTATGTATATCTTCTGAAAGATAATTCTTCAAGGCATATAATAAATAAAACAGATTAAAGATTTCCAGATAAGCCCAAAAGCAACTTTAACGAACAGTTTGCAACCAATACGACAACAACCCAGAGTCACATGTACGTTTCACAGAATTGCAAATTAGGTTACCAACAATATGTCCCCTGAATGTTAATTCTGGAACATGCTGGGTGCAGGCCAAACAAACGCTCTGAACAACCGTTCAATGTAATCCACAATGTATATGTGTCAGACAGTCAAAAAGACTCCACCCTCTGTGTCATCAATCCACAAAGCTCTGCCGCATAAAGACATGCTGGAAAAGACCTGCTGCCAAAACCCTCTGCAATCTCTCAAACCTGCCACCAATGTACAAATCTCAAAAGCCATGGACTTGCGATGTACTCTTGGCCCCTGTTCGGTGCATTACTTTGAAACGTGACAGGCAGTACATTGATGTCTGAAGAATGATATATAAGCTTTTACTTGGATTTGTAATAATAATAATTGTCTCAGTGGCTCATTTTCATTCAGATCAGACTGCACTGATGCAGTAGCCGAAGTAATTTTCTCTCAGTGGTTTGCAGTCTTGATTCTAACCCTACACTGCATCCATTTGGAAAGCAATGCTTTCTTGCATAAAACAGACCAACTATCAATGATAAGTGTAATCTTTTTATTTTAACCCTATATTGCATGCATTTTGAAGCCTATTGGAAGCATTTTTAAAGCAATGCATTCTTGCATAAAAAGGACCTCATTGCAAAATAATAATAATAATATTCAGGAAGGTTTTTTTTGTTTGTTTTTTTTAGGTATATTGCTTTAAAAAAGTTTGCATAACTCTTCTTTGTAATTGTGCAATTTTTTATACCATTCAAGACTTTTAGAGTTTAAAATTCAAATGGATCTGATTTTTTTATTTTTGTTATTTTTAGTGGTTGAATTTTATTTTTATTTAATTTTTTTTTTTAAATTTACACTGCATAATTTAAAGAAATGTTAAAAATGGCTTTTATTTATTAAATATTTGAAATGAAAGATTTGCTAGTGTCAGTATACTTCAAATAACCCTTCAATAAATATAACTATACAGTCTGTGCCTGCTATATCACAGCATCCAATATGAATGATATTTTCTTATATGTGGTCACATAACCATTATCTGGACCACAAAACATAAGTCATGCGAGTATATTTGTAGCAATAGCCAACAATACATTGTATGGGTCATAATTAACAATTTTTCTTTTATGCCAAAAAATCATTATGATATTAAATAGAGATCATGAAGATATTTTGTAAATTTCCTACCATAAATATATCAAAAATGTATTTTTCTGAGTGGATATGCATTGCTAAGGACTTCATTTGAACAACTTTAAAGGCGATTTTCTCAATATTTTGATTTTTTTGCACCCTCAGATTCCAGATTTTCAAATAGTTGTATTTCAGCCAAATATTGTCCTATCATAACAAACCATACATCAATGGAAAGCTTATTTATTCAGAAAAATCGACCCTTATGACTGGTTTTGTGGTCCAGGGTCACATATTTTACTTAAATGTAAAGTAATTAATAAAAAGCTAAACACTTTAACCAGGCACACATAATCTCAACAGGTGAGCCAAACCTGTCTATGAGCTTACAAAGTTAGAGCGCTTTAAGTAGTCACGTGATGAGCTAAATAACCATTACTAAGGGAGGTTTTCTCTCAAAGGTCTAACAGTTATGCAGATCTGGATAAGATTAATTGAAGCCGCATCACAGTTTATCTCAGAAGAACAGTTGACCCTAGCTATCACCTCCGCCAACTGGTAGGAAACAGAACATCACCCTGGTAACCCATCTGTTTACACAGCGAAAATGACAGGTCACCAAACGGGACAGGTGGAGGATAACTGAAGCTGGTCACAACATGTCCTAATGCGTGTATATATATAATTAACAGTGAATATAAATGCTATAATAACGAATAATACACCTAAATTAAATCCAATGGCACAACACAGCACCAAAGAAAACACACGCGTCAACAGTTTCGATGTATGTCGGCAGATTATGTCATGCTTACCTCCCTCGCTGTGGATCTTCTTCGACCGTCTGTTGAAATACATTCTGCAAGCATGTGTGGAGCTTCCAGTAACAGCAGCGAGACGATGGCATACTCGAGCTTCAGCGGGGGTATGCGGACCACATTCGCAGGGATGCGGTGTTTGAAGGAAGCAACATAGTTCCCGATGATGGGTCACCCTCAGCCGCGCGCACTGGGCCGGGCACGCGCTCCAGCCATCCTGCTGATCCGTCGCATTATTGCTCGTGTGAATGCATAGGCGAATCCGCGCGCACTCCGTCATCAGACCCCGCCTGTCCCAACTGGACACTTTAAGCTGTCCAATGCGCTCTCATGTGTTGGGGGTCTTTAAATATCACTCACCTACTAATATATGTAAATAGTCGTTTATATTAATAATTAACTTTAGAGTATTTGATTGGTTTTTGGCTCTACCTTGATTTAATAATTTTTTACATTTGGCACCACACTGCTTCAGGGTTAAGGTGGCCTTATGGATTAATTATATTTATTTATTTAATGTTTAAATATATATTTCTGTCTTAAAATCTATTAATATACACTATTTAAAGTCTCATGCTCGCAAAGGCTGCATTTATTTAATGAAAAAACAAACAAATAAAAAACAGTAAAAACAAAACTTTTGGACATTTTTCTCATTTTAATTAAAAATGTAATTTATTCATGTGACAGCAAATCTGATTTTCATTTGCATTATTATTATTATAATAATTATAAATTTTGAAAACGGTTCTGCTGATTAATGTTTTTGTGGAAACCGTGATATATATATATATATATATATATATATATATATATATATATATATATATATATATAATTTTATCTTTTTTTGATGAATATAAAATTCAAAAGAACAGCATTAATTTGAAATAGAAATGTTTTGTAACATGAAAGTCTTTGCTGTCACTTTTGATCGATTGAATGCATCTTTGCTGAGTAAAAATATTAATTAAAAAATTTTTTTTTTTTTTAATAGAACTGTAGATTTCACTGCCCAAAGCAGTTTTTTTCAGTGTATAAAAAGCATTTGTTTCCTAGGAATAACAAAGCATGTCTATAATTCCATTGTTAGGGAGCAGAGAAGAAAAAAAAAATCAATGTGTTTTATTTTATTACATAGTAACAGAATACATATTCTTCTGTTTCAGCATCACATTATAACATAATACATAGTCATAGCTCAATGATGTCAATTTCTCATCATTAAATATCTAAACTTCATGGCCAAAGCTCCCCCACTCGCAGCTACACAACAGCTCAAAAACCATTCTGTTCCATTCAGCAATATACACACACATTTGCTACACACATACTTACAATTCACACTTCTTATATAACATACACACATCCTCACAACATACAGACAAAATAAAGGGATATTTTAGTATACAAGAAAACAATAACATCGAGGACAGGTGTTGAATAACAGATTCTGTCATTGTTTTAATCGAGATCCTGAAACATAAGCAGACATCTATTGTACATTGAGGAAAAGTGTACCTTGGAAAGACGCAAGATACCACTACATTCATGATCTTTCATTCAGAAGTCCTACTTCACGCTCTGCCTCACATGGGGAACGGGCAACACTGCATGAAGGGTACAAAATGGTGACTCAGAGCAAACAGGGCTTTCAGACAAGGCCGTAAGTGAAACCGTTGTGTGCTAAAATACTGAGGGAAGGAAAGCAAGGCAGACCGTGTGTGAGATACGGAGAATGTGATGATAAAAACTATAGAAATAGCTGGATGTGAGGATAAAAGTAGGAAAATGAAAAACACAGGTATGTTATAATATAATATTGAACCACCATTCAATATCTTTCATTGCCTCCTTGTATCATTGCATCACCCTGGAAGAAGACTGGCCTGTAACAGGCTCGAATGTACTGCCCTATAGTGCAGCGGCTGACAAGTGCTTTCAAGTGATAATCAATTTCAGCTTTTCATTAAAACATTGTGAACTATGTGCAGGGCGTTGACGGGGTTTATACTCAGGTACAAATCAAGCATGCACTTACATCATATAATCCAATTGGTTCTCCAAAACTGTTGTTCAAATGCAAATGGCTTGTTCTCATTAGAAATGTAATGACACTCAAAAGTGGAAAGCTTATTCAGTCCATAGGGAAAATAATGATCCCGCTTAAAAAATTGTGTTCTGTAGTGTTTATGGAGATGCTCATTGCCATTTCCCGTAATATAAAGATGCAGATGCAGATATTGGAATTTCAGTGACAAATTCATTTACGACCAGATGCATCATTCATATCCCATAACTATTCTTATCGACCCCATCAAAAAAAGAAAAATCACACTAAAAACCTGCTTTGATTGAAAACGCATTTAAAAGTACACTGCCCAGCATCAGGGAGCATTTACATGGAGGACTCATAGAGCTTCAAAACCGGTGGATTTCTCAGCAAGCGCTTAAAAGTAAAGGTTCCTTTTGAAAACGCAAATGAAACAGCATACGGTTCTTTCTACAATATGTCTTACTGTTAAAAACGAAAACACAGACATTCATATATTTACATGTCCTTAAAGAGTTAAGAGGTCTATCCATTTTTTGAAGCCACCAAACTTAAAATGTGCGAGACAGAATTAAGGTGCGGTCACATTTAGCGAAATTTCATGGACAAAAAATGTCCATTGTACATAGTGTAGCGATGTATGAAACACCACTCACACAGAAGTCACTTTTAAACCAAGCAGCTTTCTGTTGGTCAACTTAGTACATGCGTGACCAACTTGAATCCGTTGCGACATCCGATCAGCAATCTTTCACCCTCACGAAATTAGATTTCGCCTGTGAAAATTTGCTGAACAATGGTAAATGTGACTGCACCTTTAGTTGAAGCTAACTCCGTTTGAGTTAGTCACTCTGTCCGCTAGGGCTGCACAATTAATCGAAATTAAACTGCACACGATTTGGCAAAGGCTGTGATTTTTTATGCGCATCTTGTCAGTGAAGCACGGCTCTGTGATCAGCAGTAAATCCAGAGGGCGCTCTCGTGAGGAAACTCAAAATGTGCCAAGATGACACATGTCATCATACTATCACTGTAGCTGAAGATTGAACTGCTTGGATTGATTAAACATGACTAATAAACACACGACTACGACAATATTTGTTTTTTCTGAGTTCTTCAAGCCTTCTTGGGTATTTTCATGATAATAAAGTATTATTACACTTAAATGCTATTTGACATAGTATTCTATACATTGATAAAGGCTATGAAATAATACGTTGTGCCATAAGAAGCCACATCATCTCACAGAAGGATGCTTAACTGTCAAAAAATATTGTCTTTTGTTGGACAAGAGGTTCATAAATGATTCTAATGTTTGGAACGATGTTTGACACATGTTGCTTTTTCAAATGCATGTTATAAACGACGTTATAAACTTACAGTGATTTCAGATGGAGCAGCATTTACTACTGATCACAGAGCTGTGCTTTAATAACAAGTTGCGCATAAAAAAAGCAGCCTTTGCGATTTCATAATTGTAATAAGCCAAATCGGTTTATGCACAATTTCAGGTTAATTGCGTCCAGCCCTTCCATAAAGCATAATGGAGAATGGAAGAAGAGTAAGAAATGAAAACAAAAGGAGTCTAAAAAAATAAAGCTTTGTTAAATCTCTGCATTATAGTTTTTTTCTGCTTTTGGTTCTACCTTTAGCTTGAATACAATGGATCTCAGAGAATGAAAACATTGAAGCACTATATACAGGTTCCACCAAAGGTGGAACAAAAGTCACTCGTTCAGTCCATTGATTGATAGCTACAGCCTGACATCATTCCTGATGGCTGGACAGAATAGGCTGCCTGCAGATGGGACAGGTGTTGTTTTCAGATAGCCAGCGATCGATGCAGTGGATGTGGAACTCGTGGGCACAAGGCAAGCGGCGCAGCTTGTTGCCCTGAGCGTACTCGTTGATGCAAACGCTGCAAGCGCGACCCTGCTCACCCTCCATGTTGACCTGACCGTAAGTGCGTGTGACCAAATTATCGATCTGTTCTTTGGTGAGGCCCCGTGGGTGCTCCTCGTCTTCGTCTTCATTGAGAAGGAAAAAGTGCGCCAGCCTTAGGATGGGCAATGTGCCGTTTTCCACCAGATTGTTAGTGTCCCTGCTGCTAGGTCGTCCCTCCGGCCCAGTCCTGCTCACCCGCACTTGTCCTTCCTCCTCACCCTCCACTAAACCTTCTCGTGCTGATTCCACTCCACCATGGGCTGCGCCGCCCTCGGCGCTGGCAACGCGGTATGCCTGGGCTCCGGCAGTAGGAGCGGAGTCCTGGTTGGGTGCCACAGTCTCTGAGTCCGCTTCAGTCTCCATGAGGGAGCTAAGCTCACCGAAGCCGGTCATGATCTGACGCAGGATAGATCGCAGCGCCATGGAGCTGGGCTCGCCGAGGCCCGTCTCAGAAATGCGCCGCAGCGGGATGCGTATAGTGCTGACGTAAGTGCGGATTCCCGCGCGCTCCGAGCGTGAGATAGTACGGCGGAAACCGCCGCTGTCGCTCTCGAAGGTGACCGTATTCTCAGCGGCCCGAGCACGAGAGCGAGTGCGGCTAGCAATGCTGTCCCTGTCCCGGTTCTCGCCTGGCCTAATGCGCCGCACCTGGAGGTCCAGCATGATCGTGGGGTGGCGCCGCACACCTCCAGCGCCTGACGAAGGAGTCTCCCCCTCTTCCTCACCTGCCTCCGGAGGATCCGTAGTAGCAGCCGGCTCTACGGTGGCCTCGCCCATCTCCATTGCAACAGCCGTACTTCCAGTGGACTCCACTGGGGCAGCGCTGCTGCTATGGGTGGGGCTAACGCTGGAGGCTGTGTTTCTGTCCAGGGGGGACCGGCTACGTCTCGAAGAGCGAGACAAAGCCCCACCTGCTCCCGTCGCCCGGCGCATGCGGCCACGTGAACGAGTCCTGCTGTTTCGTGGCTCACGGGCAGCTGGCGCCACCTGGGGGCCGGACTGAGGCAGAGCGGTGGGGCAGTCCGGGCCTTCATTTCCATTCTGCCCCTCCCCTGCGTTAACCGAGGAGGTTGTGACCTGTATTTGACCCCTTATGGCACCACCATCCTGCTCTTGTGACTGAAAAGCGAGTGGTGCCTGTGGAGGAGGAGAGCTTGGCACAGAAGGCAAGTTCCTCCTCAAAGGCGTGGGAGGAGCCTGTGAGGTCAGAGGCGGCGTTATAGGCGGAGCCGTGCTGCTGCGAGTGCGGCGCACCGCGGCCCTCCTTCCCAAGGTGGGCCTGGCCGTAGAGTACGGCGTGGGGTGTTGAATAGAGTAAGGTGCAGACCTTGAGGGGTTGTAAGGGGTCGTGGGTGCAGAGGCAGATGACACTGGGGGGGGAGGGGGAGGAGGAGGAGGAGGAGGCGGCGGCATTGGGAGCTCAGTCGGATCAGGAGTGTCGCTGTGTTCTCCAGGCTCAGGTTGCTCGTGGTTGATGTTGATCTCAAGACTGAAGCGGAACTCGCCGCTGTTGGGGTTGGTGCGGCTGACGGCACGCCAAGTTTGGTTTCCACTCTGCCCACTACGTGTGGCATTCCCTGTGCGCCGAAATGTGTTCAACCACTCCAGCAGAGAGTCTCCGTTAGACGTCTCAGCACCTGGCTCGACTGTACCTGGAAAAGAATCATTTCTTTATCAATATTTTAAATTATAAATTTCATATAAATATTGATGAATACAAGGGTAATTAATAAAACAAATTACATGCATTCAATTGTTTTTATTTGCAAAACATAATTGATTCATTGACATATTCACAGATGTATCATGATTCCATTTTTTTGTTTTTTAAATTTAATTTGATTAATTCTGATTAATAAAAAAGCAAATAGAGGACAAAACATTACAAATAAGTGTTGCAAAATTTTTACAGCCAAGGAAAAAAAAAAGCTGGAAATGTTTGGGTCAGTATGATATATTTTTTTAAAGAAAGTGATTTTTTTTTTTTTTTTTTTGGAAAGGATGCATGAAATTTTTTAAAAGTGAAAGTAAAGACATTTATAATGTTACAACATTTTTGACTTCAAATAAATGTTGTTCTTTTTAACTTTCTATTCATCAAATATTCCTGAAAAGTTTCCACATAAATATTAAGCAGTAAAACTTTATATATTAATAATAATAAATGTTTCCACAAAACATTTCAATGGTAATGTACATTTACACAAGGATCACAATCAAGGACCAACAATGACAAAGTTTACATTCACTCTCTCTGACATTATATTTATGCCAGCTTCATTCTGGGTTAGATCAGATAAGTTTTAGTATGGCTGTATCTTCGCAACCCAAAGATTTGTGCTACACTACACTGTTGCTAAAAACGCAGATGAATCCTGAATTATTTTGTAATTGCATTGTGACTACCTGTGAGGCATTTCTGTTATGCAAAACCAGCTGATTATTCAAATTAAATCTATTAGTACAGCTGAGCATTCCTCCATGTGCGCTTACCGCTACTGCCCTCTGCCTCACTGCTCTGAGGGCGGGGTTCAGGGCGTGGCTGAGATGACACTCGCTCCTTTGCACCATCCAGACGCTGCCTCAGCTCCTCTGCTGTGACTTCACCTGTAACCAAACAAAGACATACCTTATATAAGTTTCATATCTATTGTTCATTTGAGTAAAAGGTTAAGTTTGGGAATTTCTTCATGCTTTGAATTTTTATTTTTCTGTGTGAGGGTAAGAGACATTGTAAATATATAAAAATTAAAAATCAAAATATAACAATACAACAAAGACAATTTACTTAATAAAAGATATATACCCTCGGTTTCACAGACAAGCCTTAAGTTAGTCCCAGAGTAAAATGCATGTTTGAGCTGTTTTAACTGAAAGCAACTTGCACTGACATATCTTAAAATATGTCAGAGCCAGTGTTTTATCTCAAGGTGCACACCAGTAATGTTTTTTCTAGGGTATGTTTTTATAAGCTACTTAAATGTCCTAATTGAAGTAAGGCCTAATCCTTGCTTAGCCTAAGCCCTGTCTGTGAAACCAGGCCTAAAACATGTTTATTGGACTATGTGCCATAAACAAGGTGTGTATCTTTGCATACGGACGGATTTGGTGTGTTCTCACCAGGTGTTCCCAGAAGATTGCTGTCTCTCATTAGTCTGTACTCCTCCTCACTCAGTTCATTAATGAAGTGATAGTATGCCTCCTCCCGCCGAAGCCGCTCCGCTTGACGATGACGTTCGTCTCGGCCGCCGGGAGGGTCCATCACCACAGAAACCGCTGCTCACAAATATTGCAAAGACAAAAAAGGAATCATAATTATTCTTAAATAGATATGTATGCTGCCTGTATATAGCTTTATCTCAGTTCAGTTCCACTGTGTAGATTACATTTGCAATTTTCTTATAAACTTCAACCTAATATCCATGTAGATTATACATAACCTGTTCATGCACTTTTTTATTAACATTAATATTTATGTTTATAAGGGCATGTATAAAATCTTTAGTCCTGTGACTGGTGTCTCCATTTTAATCACATTTGATTAATTATTTTTTAAAAGCACAATTCCATATAGTCTCTCAATATAAAGCTATTAAATTTACATGCATAACAATTCTAAATAAATTAGCAAAATGCTGTTTAAAAAGGATTTCATATAATATTATCACATTGCAAGGAATGTTATCTTCCTTAAAGTGTCTCGTGTCAACTACTCATCTTCAATAAAAACATGAAGACAGCAATATAAATGCATCATTAGAGACCCTGCTAATCTAATGGTCAGTTTACTCTTATAAAATCATTATCTATAATAATGAAGAAGCTAGCTCTATATACAAATCCAAGATACTGAGAAAGCAAGGAAATGTACTTTCAAAAAATCCAAAATTTATATAAAGAGAGTCTGAGGTGTAAACTTCTCTGTCCAAAACAGCCACCATTAAGAGACAGCACGACAAAATGAACGCCTCAGAAAGGCAATCCGTAAATCCTTCATGTGGAAGCAAAACAGCTTTGACACATGTTAAAAACACACCGAGGGCAACGTGACGTTGACAATAGCGTCAAATCAATTCATATAAATAACACCCCAGTCATTTCAAACAGTATTCCTGCCCTGTTATAATACAGTAGGCCACAGACAGCAACGCAGAACAAGCCAAGCACCAAAACTGACGCTGTCAGCCTCACAACCAATCAGCGTCCGAGAAGCGATGACTGACAGCCAGACTGCCCACTCAGCATCGCCCAGAGGCGGGACATGACAAAGAAAAAGTCGGGCACCATATCAGCTAGCAACCTATCCCAGAGACAATAAAAAGCCAAGGCTAGCACTCTACACAGGGTGAAATTCACATCTGAAATTTGTCATTAAACTGTCACTATCGTCTGTCATCGGGCAAACGCGAGTCATGCGGCAGAGCGAGCTGTCATTTTAAATGCGCAACACCTTTGATGGTGTCGACAGATTGCTGACAGGCTAACTGTGGGCCAATGAAAGGTTTAGAATCTAGATCATTATTTTGACAAGATAAGAAAAAATGTCACTGACGCAAAAACGTAACAGAAAATGTGACATATAATAACACTATCCAGAATGAGAACAAAATAAAGAAACGAAGCTAGAAATAGATATGTAAGTACCTGAAACAGCAGCTGTAATATGGACGAGTTCTCTTTCCTCTCCGCTCTGATTACAATGTAGTCAAGATGGGACCAACGGAGCCACACAAACAACTGCCCGGACTACTACCACATGCGCAAAAACAGTTCCCACAGTAATTCATCAATAACAACACTATAATACATATTAATAACATGATTATTATAAATAACATGATAGCATTTAATGATTTATATATATATATATATATATATATATATATATATATATATATATATATATATATATGTATATATATAATTTATTTTTTACAGGGTTGTTTTAAAAAAAAAATAGTCCAGCTCTTGCAAATAATAATAATAAAAAAATCACAATAACGGAGGATGGTTGACATTTATGACATTTATTTATCTCTGAACAACAGCAAATATACCATACAAAATAAAAAAGCATCTATAATAGTGTCCCCACAGTAATTCATCAATAACAACACTATTATACATATTAATAACATGATTATTATAAATAGCATGATAGCAATATTTAATGATATATATATATATATATATATATATATATATATATATATATATATATATATATATATATATCTATCTATATGTGTGTGTGTGTGTGTGTGTGTGTGTTGTGTTTAACAATGATAATTAACGTTTGTTATTTGAAAGAGCTTTAATAAAGGTTTTTTTTTTTTACAAATACTGTGAGGATGGTTGACATTTTTGACATATTTATCTATCCGAACAACAGCAAATATACCATACAAAATTAAAAAACAACTATAATAGTGTAGTTTTGTATGAATGTAACCGCAAAATGTCATTTAATATTATTGTTAATAAAAATAATATTGATAATTAAGATAATTGTTTGCATAATTTACCCAGATATACTTTGTATACGTGTGGATCATTACTTAACATTCATCAATGCATTTTACGTTAATATGCAAAAAAAATAAAATGTACATATGCATGAAAAACAAAAGCGTTCTTTAGCAAAGAGTTAAAATCCACGTGGTGCGCCACAAAGCCCATTCCTCGCCGTCTGTGTGGTTGGTAGCGACATTCACGACGTTTTGCGACATTGCCGTACGTGGACGCTCAACTCTCCCGGGTGAGATACCGGCTGAGCGGCGCAGTTGCACAGAAATATCAAAGAAAGCGACTGGTAGTCCAATAACACTCTGCACTTTTTGTCAGATCAAAAGCACACGTGGTTTATACATCGTTTCAGCTGCCCGTAATCGCGCGCGGTAAATGTGGACTCTTTAGTTGAGCTGAAAGCGACGCGAGGGAAGGCAACTAATTGTCTAAACGGGGCTTGAAGTAAGTTGCCTCCCCAGCGGCGCTTTAAAGGGAAGCCACAGCCCGGATCCCCAGAATAACGGTGAAAATGGACTATGATTTCAAAGTGAAGCTCACCGGGGAGAGAGAACGAGTCGAGGATCTCTTTGAGTACGAGGGATGTAAAGTTGGACGGGGGACATATGGCCATGTGTACAAAGCAAAGAGGAAAGATGGGTGAGTTTGCAGGATGGACTTGTGCAGCGATATGAGGCCTGCGCTCCCGTCGCGTTCTGCTCTCAGAAACCAAAACAGACCGTGTGTTACCCGCACTCGGCCCGGTGTTTTAGAGAGACCTGTCTCTTGTCTTCAAAGGGAGTTTGGTATTCACAGCTCACAGTTTCAGCGGAGGCTTATTTTGAGGGGATTGTGAATGTACGTCAGCAGGCAGGAGTGCTGTTGTGATTGACGAGCTTATGCAGTTATGATGGGCACAGGTGCATTTAATGCACATTTAGAGCTGCGTTGCTTTTTCTTTGTGATAAGGAAAATTATATTTGCCTCCAATAAAAACTACACTTTACAAAAGGCATGTTTACACAGCTGCTCCAAAAGACACGATGTTAAAATCGGCACTAAACCATGACCCTGCTTTACGTTCTACCTGAATAAAATGCAGCCTTAAATTTGGCCTTTGTTATTCTAATCTATAGTTTAATGATTTATTTAGAATGCCATGTTTCTGGATTAATAATTTTATGTATTTAAAGCAATTACATTTATGTCTAAACATTCATAACCTCTTTTTTCTGCCATTGTTCCCTTGTGAAAGTATGTAATCGCATACAGAGCAAGTATCCAGCCTTCCTCATACTTGTGATGTAATTTATCACCTCAGCTGTGTAAATATGACTCTCAGTTTCATGTCAACACCTGAATCCATTGCTGATGTGATTGACATCCCTTTTGAGATATTACCATGGAGATCAGGGTTCACTGCACAGCTTTAGATGGTTATTTTAACTCTTTCAAGTGTCTGCAGTTTCTACTTCTCTTTTGCTGCTTTAAGTATTTCTGCATTTCGCACTGGTTGCGACAGTGACTCTGGTGTCAGAGTTTAACAGTTCAACACAGCAGATGTTGAGGATTATGAAAGGTTGTGACAAGCCTTTCTTCATATTGGTTTGTGTTAACAAAGCCCTTCCAAGGCGAAAAGGCCACTAAAATAAGACTTGAGTAGTGATAAATATAAATTAATTGCATATATTCATGCTTACAGAAGAGGATCGGCGTGGAATATACTCTTGCAAGACAGATGAGGAGAGGAATTGGAAGGTCTTTTTTAATGGAAGTCTGTTGGGGAGGAATAGGAGTTGAAATTCTTTTGCTCTCAATGTTTTTGTTAACTTGCTGATAGGAATATATTCTGCAAAATGTTCTCACACCTGAGACAAAAACCCAGGGATTTGTCTGTGCTCTTCATCCAAAACGAGACAAATGATTCTCTTCAAACACTTCGATCAAAGAGCAGAAAATAACAGTAACCTTTCTAAGATTAGATCTATTATATTAGTTTTGTTTTTATAAATTTGTCAAGTCGTATATCATACTCTTTAAAAGACTGTGCCACACCCATGCTAGTCTTTATTTAATTTGTAGGGTCGTATGATTTTCATTATGTGAAAAATTGCAGAATCTCTCATAAAAATGGAATTTACTGTATAATGTGGAATGTCATGGAATTTGGATGAATAAGTCATTGATGTGTGCTTAATCAAATCATGTTGTGGACAAATGTCTGTGGATTTTAAACCGCAAAAAAGACTGCTATTTTAATATGAAGTATGCATGTTCTGCATCCTTGTGAATGAGCGGTGCAGTTTAATCTACTACGCATACTGACGTACACGTGACACTTGTGGTGTTTTCAGGACATGAACTTCATCTCTAGAGCTGCTCTCAGAGTCATATTACAATTTCATTTGATAAAAGTATCATCGGATACTCAAAAGTCTACATTATAACTTGTCTGGCTATCACCAGACCAAGCTCAATTTAAAATTGAACATTGGTCTGGGGAGTTTGCTATTTCCTACTGCACAAGAGGCATGATCAACGAGCATTATTCACGCAATTGGATAGTCCTTCAACCAATCAGATCAACGATCTGGGTGACGTACTTTTGCAGAGCGATGCGAAAACTCCAGACAGGTTTATAGTTTGTATTGGTTTGTAGCATTGATCAGCGGTTTGCAGAAGCAGCAATGGCATCGAGCGATTTTTGCAGGTTGTGCAAAAAAAAAAAAAAAACATGAAAGTGAGTGGTATTTACACGCAGTCGAGCAATTTGTTTGCTAAACTAAAGAAGTCATTTAGCATCGTTGAGAGGTTTAAAGGAATTGGATTGACTGTTGTGCGAGAGACGTCATCGTGTTATACCCGCCCAGAGCCATAGAAAGAGCTCTGTACCCGCCAATAGCGAGCAAGGTGGATAAGCCCGTCTGTGATTGGTTCCCGCAAAAGTGTAACAGATGCAGCAGAAATGAATGTAGGGGTTTCCAGACTGAGTTGCCGGGCGAAATCAAATCATCGGCAGATCAGGCTGGGTTTACCCAGTCTACATTATAACCTGACAAAATAAAAATTATCTTGAAGAAGCTATGAGAATATAATAAATATATTACTGTTTTACAGTAGAATGTACTTCTCAAAGTAATACAGTTTATTAAAACATTTTTTAAGCTCTCACACTTTGTTTTGCCCATGTTTTAATTTAAAGAGTAAGCCTGATGTGCAGCACTTTGTTTGACCAAAGAAAAATTAAGGAATTATTCAAATTTAATATCATTACATTTTAAAATATGATTTAAATTGTTACAATTTAATGCATCCATTTGATTACCACCGTTTCGATAATAAATTTGTGTTAAATCATAAAATAGAATCCAGAGAACTTAAAACTGGCAAAACAATTTCTAAAATTTCTATTAAAAAAACTTTTCATATAGCATAAAAATTGTAATGTATTATTAAATTGGAAAAGCTTTATATATTTGATTGGTTAGACATACTTTTTGATTATTAACATTTAAACCATTACAACAGAATCTAGAAAAATTGAAACGGAGAACAATTTAGGGAAAATAAAACATTTCATAGGGCACAATTTCTAATTCCAGCTGCAGTGTTTGAATTGAAACCATGGTTTAATACCTGCTCTTAGGACGAAATAAAAAACAACAACAATGATTTTGAAGAGTTTTGCATTTATTGTTTAGAAATTAGAGCTACAATGTCAGGGAATTAAAAGACCTAAAAAGCCAATTCTACATTTAATTCTATTGGTGGGAAAACTT
This sequence comes from Chanodichthys erythropterus, assembly GCF_024489055.1. Taxonomy (NCBI): domain Eukaryota; kingdom Metazoa; phylum Chordata; class Actinopteri; order Cypriniformes; family Xenocyprididae; genus Chanodichthys; species Chanodichthys erythropterus. Next base: position 8,043,038 of record NC_090243.1, read on the forward strand.
GGCAGAAAATAACCCTCAATGTCTGCAGGGCATCGCTGATTATATTAAGGCGTATGAAATAGCGTTCCTCCCAATTTGCCTAACATTTTTATTGCATTTAGTGCTATCACAAGAGATTTGATTTAGTGCTAATGGTTATTTGGTTCCTGCACAACAATATATTGTTCACACCAATTGCAAACTATCTTGGCGGAGGAAGAATGAATCTGCTGATGAGTTAAGTTGGTTCTGAAGTGTCGGTGTTTAAATGAGACCCGTCAGACAGACCCAAAGCTGGGCTATTAAAGTCCAGACTGCCTGGCGGCCAAAGTCTCGCTTGAAGTGTTTAAAGATGTTTTTGTTCACCATAGAAGCTGGTTGTTTATGACTGGTTTACAGCTAATTTGTTCTCCAGAAACTGGACAGGGCGTTGTGAGATTTTATAGGCTTTTTTTTTTTTTTTTTGGAAGGACTTAATTTCAACATTACTTTCTATGCCTCACATTAGCCGCCAGGAGACTTGTGAATTTTTGAAGGTGTGCTAATATTGAAAGTGTCAAAATCTTGATGAATTCTTTCTCAGTGGTTTCTTTCTCTTCTTTCTGGGGTTTAATATGATCTGTAGGTATAGATTTAAGGACTTGTAATGCACTGAAGAGTAATTGCGGTTGCTGATATGTCTATTTGCAGGAAGGATGATAAAGATTATGCTCTGAAGCAGATTGAAGGCACAGGGATCTCTATGTCCGCCTGCAGAGAGATAGCAGTAAGTACATCAAGCTTTAAATGTGTTCCTGTCAAGAGGATCTTCTTCAAGTAGCTCTGGCACATGCCATCTTGGTGAAATAAGTTCCTAGAAATACATTTGCAGCATGTGGATATTTTAGGGTGTTAAACTGTGAATAGCTTTATGAATTTATAAGTGCTCTTTAGAGATATAGTGTGCATTTTTTCGATGCATACTCACATTCTCTCATGTGCAGTAAAGTGAGAGTTCACTCAGAAATGAAAATTGTCATTATTGATTCACTCTCATGTTGTTTCAAACCCGACAGTTTGCTAAAGACAATTTCAATATAATGAAAGCGAATGAGAACTAGGGCTGTCAAGCTCCAAAATAATAATAACAAAAAAAACACCATTATAATATCATAAAAGTGCTCCATACAACTTGTCATATGCTAAATTCATGTGACCACTTTAGGGCTTTTCACACTGCGATTAATCCCGGGTTATCGTCGTTCTAAACACCACTTTTAACCCCGGCAAAAGGAACGTTTCACTCTTTGTAATTTAGAAACGTGGTTAGCACAGCTTTATACCGAGGGTTATGCCTGCTCCAGAGCAGGGTTAGCACCACTTTTGCGTTGTTAACCCCGCATTGCGCTGCCAAACTTGTTCAGTGTGAAACGACGCGCGGTGTTTGAACGTTAAAGCCAGTCGCTTAGCAACAGGCAACCAATCACATACTCATATTTTGCCTGCTTTGGACAGTCACAGAAACACTGCACATTGTATATAAACTGTAAATCCTGACAGAAAACGCGACAATTTGAGTGAAGAAGAGACCTTTTCATTCTTACCTTTTATAGTCCGAAATGTCTATTCTGTATAAACCAAAGTCCCTTTAAGACAAGTCATTTCACTCGGCGGTCATCTTTGAAACGCCTCTCGGGCATCCTGGGCATCATGCCCTATCTCTTTGAATGGGGAAACATCAAATTCTCCAAAACTGTTCGCCAACCTTACGATTACATTTCATATTTGAAATCACCAATGAAATCTGACAACAGCTGTCTTATAAATGTTTTATCCAAACGCTCGAATCATGACAAAAAAACTATTTTTTAGGCTGGATCAAGCTAATGCGCATGCGCAGACCTAAATGCGCCTCTCTTGTTTGCCATGTTTCAGAGGCGCGCGTCTGACTGTTTCTATAGAAACCGGTGCTTCTAACGGCTGCTGCTGACTTTACCAGTCAGCCATTTGCTCTTATTTAGAAGGCGGGACTTATTCCACCATATTGCGCGTTACACTTTCTCCCATTCAAAACAATACGAGTGACACGTCTTGTGTTATTCTAAAGTCTTTGGTATAAACTTTACAGTCTAAACTCATTAGTACAGTCGACAAAACGAGGATGCGCAATGCTAGAGCTATGTAAACAGGTCACGTGCGTTTATCCAATCAATGACACTGACACAGCAAATATGCAAATAAGGTCGTTAACAGAGGGTTTAGGAATGTACAATGTGAAACGCCGGCTTATGAATATCCAAATTACGAGCAGTATGAAACGTGAAGCAAGATACCCCGAGCAAACGGATTCCTGGGTTTTAGAATGACCCAGGGATAACTATTTCAAGTGTGAAAAACCCTTTTGTGTGGAAAAAAGGCTGAAATGCAATCTCTCCTTGATATTCTGTGACTAGTTTTGTCAGATTAATGAACAAATCATTTTTTAGGGTCTGCTCTTATCAATGAATCAGGTGATCCTGTTCATAAAACCGAATGATTTGTTTGCAACTGATTCATTTCTCGAGTTCAACGATTTATTGTCCACTGAAGGTGAAGATTGTTAGTAGCTTTTATACAAAGTAACTTCTATACAAATTTTGGCTTATTTTGCACACAGAGTTGTCATATGTTTTTATAAGATTTGAAATATAGCACATGGGTCATAAGGACCGGTTTTATGATGCTTTTGCGTTCTTTTTGAAGCTTGAAAACTGCAGCACCCATTTACTGTAATTGCCTGGAAAAGAGCGACCAGCACTTTATTCAAAATGTCTCCTTTTGCATTCCTCAGTCATGCAGGTTTGGAACAACATGAGGGTTAATAAACGATGATGACAGAATTTTTGTTCTTGACTAAACTATCCTTTTAACAAGCATACTTCGAGCTGAAGTGTTTTTGTGTACTTTGGGTTCTGTGGGTGCTCTGTAGATGTCTGTCTCAGCATGTGCGCCTGACTGTGTGTGTTCGATCTTGTTTGCTCCCTGCAGCTGCTGCGTGAACTGAAGCACCCCAATGTGATCTCACTGCAGAAGGTTTTCCTGTCACATGCAGACCGCAAAGTGTGGCTTCTCTTTGACTACGCTGAACATGACCTCTGGGTAACATACAGTCGAGCACACATGCACACACAGAGAAATGTTTATGTACAGTACATGCCTTTTTGAGGGTTTACGTGTCTTTGTAGCACATCATCAAGTTCCACAGAGCCTCCAAGGCCAATAAGAAGCCTCTTCAGCTGCCCCGTGGGATGGTAAAGTCATTGCTCTACCAGATCCTGGATGGCATCCACTATTTGCACGCCAACTGGGTCCTGCACAGAGACCTGGTGAGGATCTGTGTGTGTTGTTTTGAATAGTTAATGTTCATAGAGAAGCAGCTAATTTGAAAAGTTTATCATTCTTTTTGAGATCATCTTGTAGTAGTAGTTATTTGTGAGCTAATTGTTCTGATAGCAGGGCGATTATTAGAAATACCATGACAAATTTTCCAGCAGGTGGCAGCATTTTTATAAGATTTTATTAAATATTTTCTTGTCACAACATATGTAAGGATGGAATTTATTTACAATGAAACCAAACTTCATTTTGATTATTTACTTATTATGTATCCTGTATAAGGATAGTTTGAGTTTTTTATTTATTTTATTTTTTTATAAATGTTCTCTGAATAAGAACTAGTTTTTGGTTTCAACCCAAATCACATCTGCTTTAACATCACAACCCAAACCTGGTATGGTTATCACAAAAATACATGGAAAATTCTTGACCCTAAGAAAAATATAGAAAATAATTTTGGACCCTGGTTACAGCATCATTTATCACACTGAAATGAGAGAGGAAGTGTTACAGCTCTGACCTCTGACTCTTTCACCACAGAAACCTGCAAACATATTGGTAATGGGAGAAGGTCCTGAAAGAGGACGTGTGAAGATAGGTATGAGCTCTATTGTCATTTCTCTTCGGGCAAAAATGAAGAGGTGTGTATCTGAATGTGTTGATGCATAATCATAACCATTTTTAAACTTCTGTCTCTTATGTGCAGCTGATATGGGTTTTGCACGGCTCTTCAACTCACCACTGAAGCCTTTAGCAGATCTGGACCCTGTAGTTGTTACGTTCTGGTACAGAGCACCAGAGCTGCTGCTGGGAGCCAGGCATTACACCAAAGCCATCGGTGAGATGTTAGTTTATGAGCATCTTTGCAAATGCACATTTTAAAAAGTGTGTGTTTAGATTACTTTCTCTCTTCTTTACAGATATATGGGCGATTGGCTGTATCTTCGCTGAGCTTTTGACCTCAGAGCCTATCTTCCACTGTCGACAGGAGGACATCAAGACCAGTAATCCCTACCATCACGATCAGCTGGACCGGATCTTTAATGTCATGGGCTTTCCTGCAGGTATTCATCATTCACTTGTCATTCAAATCTAGGCGATTCAGTAAAACTTTTGCTAGGAGTCGTAACATGTCTTTTTAATGAGTCAAAGGTAATTTTCTCTTGCAGAAACAATCAGAGAAAGTAAAAACATCTGTCATTTTTGTTATTCAAATATTTATATTTGCAGTTACAGTTCAGTTAAAGGGTTAGTTCACCCAAAAATAAAAATTCTGTCATTAATTACTCACCCTCATGTCGTTCTAAACATGTAAGACCTTCGTTCATCATCAGAACACAAATGAAGATATTTTGATTAAAACTGAGAGCTCTCTAACCCTCTTTTTGTGCAGAAAAAGAATGAATTTATTCAACAATTTGTTCTCTTCCATCTCATTGTCCTATGCTGTTTACATTGGCGTTTTGAAGTAGAACTGGGAAGCGCTGCACTGTGTTTACGTGAACAGCGTAGGAGAAGATATTGTTGAATGAAGTTTTTGTTTTGTTTTTGCACACAAAAAGTATTCTCGTTGCTTTATAACATTAAAGGTGCCCTTGATTCAAAAATTGAATTTACATCAGCATAGTTGAATAACAAGAGTTCAGTACATGGAAATGACATACAGTGAATTGTCAAACTCCATTGTTTCCTCCTCCTTATAAAAACCTCATTTGTTTAAAAGACCTCCGAAGAACAGGCGAATCTCAACATGACACAGACTGTTACGTAACAGTCGGGATCATTAATATGCACGCCCCCAATATTTGCATATGCCAGCCCATGTTCAAGGCATTAGACAAGGGCAGCCAGTATTAACGTCTGGATCTGTGCACAGCTGAATCATCAGACTAGGTAAGCAAGCAAGGACAATAGCGAAAAATGGCAGATGGAGCAATAATAACTGACATGATCCATGATTACTTGATATTTTTAGTGAAATTTGTAAATTGTCTTTCTAAATGTTTTGTTAGCATGTTGCTAAGGTACTGTTAAATGTGGTTAAAGTTACCACTGTTTCTTACTGTATTCGCGAAGAGACAAGAGCCGTCGCTATTTTCATTTCTAAACACTTGCAGTCTGTATAATTCATAAACACAACTTCATTCTTTATAAATCTCTCCAACAGTGTAGCATTAGCCGTTAGCCACGGAGCACTATCAAACTCATTCATAACCAAATGTAAACATTCAAATAAACACTGTACTTACGCAATTAGACATGCTGCATGTCGAACACTTTGTAAAGATCCATTTTGAGGGTTATATTAGCTGTTTGAACTTTTTTTATGTTGTTTAAGGCAAGCGCGAGCTCCGTGGGCGTGGAGCACCAGATTTAAAGGGGCCGCAGCCTGAATCGGCTCATTTATAATGATGCCCCAAATTAGGCAGTTAAAAAAAAAAATTAAAAAAAAAATCTATGGGGTATTTTGAGCTGAAACTTCACAGACACGTTCAGGGGACACCTTAGACTTATATTACATCTTTTAAAAAAAAGTTCTTGGGCACCTTTAAGGTTGAACCACTGTAGTCACATGGACTATTTTAACGATGTCTTTACTACCTTTCTGGGCCTTGAAAGTGGTAATTAAATTGCTCTCTATGGAGGGGTTCATAATATACCTCTTAGATTTAATCAAAAATATCTTAATTTGTGTTCTGAAGATGAACGAAGGTCTTACGGGTTTGGAAGGACAAAAGGGTGGGTAATTAATGACAGAATTTTCATTTTTTGAAACCCTTTAAAGTTGATAGTTCACAATGCTTCAGTCCAATAGCACTGGTAATCTTTGTGCGTAATCTAATTTTCTTCTCAGACAAAGACTGGGAAGACATTAAGAAGATGCCGGAACACTCTACGTTGATGAAAGACTTCAGGAGGAATACGTTAGTTTGATTTCATCTTTGCTTTTATGAAATTTGGCATTAATAAGGTGTTACTAAAGTGTTTGAGTTGATGGTGTTTGTCCCTCTTGCTGTAGATACACTAACTGCAGCCTTATAAAGTATATGGAGAAACATAAAGTCAAACCTGACAGCAAAGCATTCCACTTGGTAAGTAGGTGAAAAGAATTGCAGGTCTCATGTGTTCATTTTAGGTGCCCTTTACATGATACAGCTTTCAACTAAAAATGGAAAACTTTTTATGTGTTTTGTGAATGGGGATCGTTTTGACAATGTTGTCTGCACAAGAAAAATGCAAAGGACATTGTAATACAGTGTTGTCTTGTAAACATACCCTTATTTGTTTAATTTGTTTAAACTTTGAACATCTGCACTCTCTCTCTCAGCTGCAAAAGCTGCTTACTATGGACCCAATCCGCCGAATCACATCTGAGCAGGCCATGCAAGACCCGTACTTCCTAGAGGAGCCTTTACCCACGTCTGAGTGAGTGATGCGAAGCACAAAATCAGCTTTCTGTCTATGACATGGGCAATTTTGATTAGGATTTCTGTATGTTTAATGTATGTACACTGAAACTAGGTCAACCACAGGGCTCTGCTTACATAAGATTCTTACATATTTGAAATGTTTTTGTTTAGTGTCTTTGCTGGCTGCCAGATTCCTTATCCCAAAAGGGAGTTCCTGACGGAAGAGGAGCCGGAAGACAAGGCAGATAAAGTAAGAAATGTGTGTTTTCAGATTTTTCACTTTCTCTGTGTGTGTTTCTATTCATTTTAATATTATATTAGTTATTTAAAAATGTTCAATGTTTAAATGATTGACAACTCTAATATTTTTGTTTTGACAAATTCTACCACAACTGCAGAAAAACCAGCAGCAGCAACAGCAGGGGAACAACCACACCAATGGGGCGGGGCACACAGGTAACCCTGACAACAGCCACGCACAAGGCCCGCCTCTGAAGAAGGTGAGAGTGGTTCCGCCCACTACTACCTCAAGTGGCCTGATCATGACCTCAGATTACCAGGTAACACATGAAAACATGTGAAAACATATCTTCCTTATTATTATATGTTAATAATAATACATTTTTCTTGAGCAGCAAATCAGCATATTAGAATGATTTCTGAAGGATCATGTGACACTGAAGAATGGAGTAATGATGCTGAAAATTCAGATTTGCTCACAGGAATAAATTACATTTTAAAATGGATAAAAATAGAAAAAAGTTATTTTAAATTGTAATAATATTTCACAATATTACTGTTTTTACTGTATTTTTGGTCCTATTTCGTTGCGATAACCTCCATTTTTCTCCACACTGCGACACGTAGTGAGATCCTGAGAGTTTCCGTTTTGAACACTAAGAACTTGAATTTGCATGCAAGCATTAATGTCTTGAGTGATTGTTGCTGCATACATTTGAAAACAAGGACTCAGTCGCTTTTCTTCTGTGTTCCAGCGCTCCAATCCACATGCTGCCTACCAGAACCCAGGACCAAGCACATCATTGCCCCAAAGCAGCATGGGATACTCCTCTACCTCCCAGCAGCCTCCACAGTACTCACACCAGACCCACCGCTACTGATTCAGACCATGCCCCCACCCCACCCCCCTTCACAGTGCCCAATAGGGAGAATGTACTTAGGGAGGCGGGTGTGGACCTGAGCCGAACCGCCCTCTTACCCCACTGGGCGCTTTGCTGTGCAGCATTTCCATAGAGACACCGCAGGAACAATAACTGTATACCTAACATAACAACTATCACCGTATCATACAGCCAACATTATACTCCGCTGACAAAAGGAGAAAAAAATAAAATAAAATAAAATAAACTTTAAGTGAAAACAAATGAAAAAAGCTGATGAATAACGGATATTTGTTCCATTGGTGATAGTCTTCGCTGCAAGTCTGTGATACTTCACATGAAAAAGAAAAACAAAAAAAAGCAACAAACATTCTCAATATGTGGTACTGAACAGCTGCACTATGTAGTGAGACTGGTTTGGAGTGAGGTGGGGATCCACCATACCATCCAATCTCTTTAGCCCTCACTTTGAAAATCCGTTGGCCTCTCCAAGACTTAAAGCTGCTATGTGACTGCCAGCAAAGACAGAATGACGTTTGTCAGTCTGTCTGTCTCTCCGTCTGCCCTTACACACACACACACGCACACACATACACATAACAAATACTCAAGCACTCACTCTTTTAGCCCATTGCTGGGGACCGAATTCTCTGTGCTGGAGCTGCTGACTGAAGCATAATGAGAACCTCTAGTGCCCCCTGCTGGATCATACTGGTAGAAGGCGATATAAAAGATAAAACAAACTTGATTTTAGTAGTTAATAATTTAATGTTTTTGGTTTTACGTTAGGAGAGGTCAGCAACTTCCATTTTGCTGTCAGACCGGCTGTTACGCGTGAAAGATCGGCCTTAGAATTTAATGACAAAGTTGTGTGGACAGCAGATTGAACATGCATTGTACTGTATTGTAATGAAATATTTTACATGAAACAAATATCCTGACAATAAAAGTGGAAGCGTTTAAAAAAAAAAAAAAAAAAAAAAAAAAGTGGAAAGGCTGGTGTGTGAGTTTGTGTGCATTTCCAGTGGCAATAATACACAGGCAGTGCTTTTTTTAAAGTAATTTTGAGCATTTTGGTTAACACAGCCATAATTCCTAAAGAAAATGGACATCTTTATAATCTATTTTTAAAATGCATGATACTAAAGTTTTTAAAAATCTTTGAGGTTATTGCACTGGTGTACAGTAGTGCATTTAAAGCTTTATTATATGCTAGTAATTGTAAAAAAAAAAAAAAAAAAAAAAGCCACTTTGGCAAGGGAAGTTTGTGTTTCCTGCCTATTGGTGTTTTAGTGTATTACGGAGTCTAACAAAGGGCTATTATATTGTGGTGTTATACTGTCTATAACAATGATTATATAAGAATTCAGAGTTAGGTCATTAAAATGAGCTAATTCGTGGATCAGATTGGTTGATGTAATTGATGTAATTGCCATGTTCCCATGACTTTATAGGAATTTTAAGTCACACCTTTCATTTTTTATCTTTATCTATAGTAAAATTACTATAGATAATTTATTTTAGCCAAATTTATTTTGACCTGTCACACTTCAGAGGTCTATTTTAGTTTGTGCGTAACATTGTAGTCTATTTTAGTGTATTGAATTGATGTTTATGTAATTATTTTCATTTTTGGTGCATTGTTTTATTAACTAATTTTAAATAACCAATAACTGAATGACTGCTTAAATTAGACTATTTTATGTTTATTGCTTGAAGCCAAATCAATCAGTGTTTTAAAGAATGTTCAAACTTATTGACCCGGTTTTGCTAACGATAAATCAACATTTTTAATCAACATTCCCCCTCCACCCACCACCCAGGGTCAATATTTGCTGTTTCCTGTCGTATCTTATACCCTATTTGTGGAAAATGTCAGTTCCAACGTTTGTTAAGATGCTATTCAGTCTTCAATTCTAGCTATTCTTTTATAAGTAGCCTAAGTTTATAAAGTATTTTTCTGTGGTGTGTTTAGGTTTAAAGCCCACCTAATATCCCCAGATAAAGCCCGCCTTCACACAACCGCCCTATGGCTTTACGACCGGCGATTCTCTGTCAATCATCCTCAGCCTCGCATCTGATAGGCTGAGTGTGACAAATGGTGGCGCGTTGAATTCTGATTCTAAAATGCTGATTGGTGCGAACAGCCCGACATGCCCCGCCCCGAGCGGATTGTTTGGAATGGTCAGATGGACCGATGGAGACACAGGATGGCAATCCGGACCGCTGAAAGCCTGGACATGTGAGCGAATATAATTTTCCTCAAAATTCACTTTTGGTAAGCATCAAACATTTACCAGTCTTCGCTAATGTAGTTATTTTGTCATATTGCACTTGTTATATTTACTGTTTATCGAGCTTTATGTAATAAGTGGAACATGAGGTTTGGGTTTCTTTAGTGGTGAGTTTATTTTGATTCTTGTTTATATGTTGTTAAGTAATAGCGGGGATATGTAAATATGGTTGTTGCTTTATTTTTGGTGTGTATTCTACTTATTAATATTCTATTTATGAACATTACTATTAATAATGATAATAACATTGTTATAATAACAACAAGCGTTGCGTGACGTATAAGAACATGTCTTCCTCAGAAAAATATATAAAAAAAAGTTTTGATCAGATACACATAATCACTGCAAAGACTGCTCTGTTAGCAAACTGATTTCAGAGAATATAATTCACTTTCCATTTTCAAGTGTTTAGTAATAAACAAAACCGGAAACTTAATTAATTCCACCCGAAAGTGTTAAAATAATAATAATAATAAAAGCTTTTGGAGCTTTTTAAGATAAACCCAGGCGTTACATTACGCAGAAATCTCACAGAACCACTGGCTGGTGACATTCACAAACCTTCATCATGTATGACGTGATCCGTAATATTGAAATATTAATGTAGTCTGAGATGCGCTTTACTTCAGTTATGAATAGCTAATGCATTGCCGTCCTGTCTTTTCTGCGTTTCAAAGAGCGTTTAGGGAGTGGATGCGTGTCTCCCTCGTTAGTTTGGACAGGATGTGGCCTCCTGTGGTCACGGGATGGGTCTGATGGACTTCAAAGCCTGTCAGCAGCACTGATGGGGCTGTAAACAGCTATGATGCACACTATTTATTTGTATCCGTGCGTGTTGTTCCAGCATCCCAAAATGTATGAAGTGCTCTATATGTGTGTGGTTTTTTGGAGTAGGCACGACTTATGGAAAAAGAAGGCCGCTGAAAGGAGAGAGAGAGGCAGGAGTGCTTCTTTTATTTGAAGAAGACCAAGAGGGTGGGTTGGCGGGGATAACGGGGTTGGGGGAGGGAACACAACATGCATGGGAGAGCTCCTCTGTTGCCGTGTGAACGGAGGGCTATTGTCCCGAGAACCTTTCAGAGTGGCTTCCCTGAGGTCCCCTGCCACTCTCCCTCCCCCATCATCTCTCTGTCCCTCGTACTTTTTCACTCTTTCACTCAAGTCCCTTCTTTCTGGATCTGTTCTTCCCAACTGAAACAGTTTCCTGTGTAACTATCTCACAAACTGCTTTTCATGCCACTCAGACTCAAATTCTCGTCTCTTTGTCTCCGCTGTGTCTCTGGCCCCCCTCCCGGCGCGGTCTTAATTCAATGCACTATGTAATTAGTGTGGGTTGTGTCCATACTGCCGTGCGCTGCAGAATTACAATTCCGTAGAGAGAGATAGTGCGCTTACTTAATGAACACATTACAACACTCGCAGACATGTTCCTCATTAGACTACAACAACAGCAGTGTCTGAGTGCATGTGTGAGGCCCCATTGCATATTTGCTGTGAGGTCAAAGCGTGGGGCTGTTTGTTTATCGTTTTCACTTTTAAAGGGAAAGTGAACAGGTTTGGCAGGCGATTTGTAAGAACTTTGGAGTTTGGCTACTTGTGCAGTGTTACTATGGTAAATGGTAACAAACTACATTTGTCATTGTCATTGTTAAAGGGTTAGTTCACCCAAATATGAAAGTTCTGTCATTAATTACTCACCCTCATGTTGTTCCACACCTGTAAGACCTTCGTTCATCTTCGGAATACAAATTATGATTTTTGATAAAATCCGATGGCTCAGTGAGGCCTGCATTGACAGCAAGATCATTAACACTTTCAGTGCCCAGAAAGCTACTAAAGACATATTTAAATCAGTTCATGAGACTACATTGGTTCAACTTTAATATTATAAAGCGATAATAAGACTTTTAGTGTGGCAAAAAAACAAAATAACAACTTTATTAAACAATATCTTGTGATGGGCGATTTCAAAACACTGCTTTATGAAGCGTTAAAAGCTTTACAAATCTTTTGTTTCGAATCAGTGGTTCGGAGTGTGTATTGAACTGGCAAAGTCACGTGATTTCGGTAAACGAGGCTTTGTAACGCGATAAGTGAAATTTCAATGGTTCACCACTGGGGGGCGTGACTTTGGGAGTTTGATACACGCTCCGAAACACTGATTCGAAACAAACGATTTGTGAAGCTTCGAAGCTTTTATGGGTGTGGAACGACATGAGGGTGAGTAATTAATGACATAATTTTCAGTTTTGGGTGTACTAACCCTTTAAGGTTCAGTTTCTGAATGTGTTATAGGCAGGTCCGTATGAAATAAAATTCCATAGGATTTATATACACATCCTTCACAATGATGCATGAACATTTATTAAATGTTTTGGCTAATGGCATTTTATTTAGCTCACTTCTTCATTTTACCATACAAATCCATTTTGCAGAATTCTGCTATTTTTTACCATATACTAAATCATAATTCTGTCATACTCAATGTTCAGTTTACGTTAAATATTTTGAATATATAAATAATTTATATATATACACAGTGGGTACGGAAAGTATTCAGACCCCCTTAAATGTTTCACTCTTTGTTAAATTGCAGCCATTTGCTAAAATCATTTAAGTTCATTTTTTCCCTCATTAATGTACACACAGCACCCCATATTGACAGAAAAACACAGAATTGTTGACATTTTTGCAGATTTATTAAAAAAGAAAAACTGAAATATCACATGGTCCTAAGTATTCAGACCCTTTGCTGTGACACTCATATATTTAACTCATGGTGTTGTCCATTTCTTCTGATCATCCTTGAGTTGGTTCTACACCTTCATTTGAGTCCAGCTGTGTTTGATTATACTGATTGGACTTGATTAGGAAAGCCACACACCTGTCTATATAAGACCTTACAGCTCACAGTGCATGTCAGAGCAAATGAGAATCATGAGGTCAAAGGAACTGCCTGAAGAGCTCAGAGAACTGTGGCAAGGCACAAATCTGGCCAAGATTACAAAAAAATTTCTGCTGCACTTAAGGTTCCTAAGAGCACAGTGGCCTCCATAATCCTTAAATGGAAGACGTTTGGGATGACCAGAACCCTTCCTAGAGCTGGCCGTCCGACCAAACTGGGCTATCGGGGGAGAAGAGCCTTGGTGAAAGAGGTAAAGAAGAATCCAAAGATCACTGTGGCTGAGCTCCAGAGATGCAGTCAGGAGATGGGAGAAAGTTGTAGAAAGTCAACCATCACTGCAGCCCTCCACCAGTCTGGGCTTTATGGCAGAGTGGCCCGACGGAAGCGTCTCCTCAGTGCAAGACACATGAAAGCCCGCATGGAGTTTGCCAAGATGGTGAGAAATAAGATTCTCTGTTCTGATGAGACCAAGATAGAACTTTTTAGCCTTAATTCTAAGCGGTATGTGTGGAAAAAACCAGGCACTGCTCATCACCTGTCCAATACAGTCCCAACAGTGAAGCATGGTGGTGGCAGCATCTTGCTGTGGGGGTGTTTTTCAGCTGCAGGGACAGGACGACTGGTGGCATTCGAGGGAAAGATGAATGCGGCCAAGTACAGGGATATCCTGGACGAAAACCTTCTCCAGAGTGCTCAGGACCTCAGACTGGTCCGAAGGTTTACCTTCCAACAAGACAATGACCCTAAGCACACAGCTAAAATAACGAAGGAGTGGCTTCACAACAACTCTGTGACTGTTCTTGAATGGCCCAGCCAGAGCCCTGACTTAAACCCAATTGGGCATCTCTGGAGAGACCTAAAAATGTCTGTCCACCAACGTTTACCATCCAACCAGACAGAACTGGAGAGGATCTGCAAGGAGGAATGGCAGAGGATCCCCAAATCCAGGTGTGAAAAACTTGTTGCATCTTTCCCAAAAAGACTCATGGCTGTATTAGATCAAAAGGGTGCTTCTACTAAATACTGAGCAAAGGGTCTGAATACTTAGGACCATGTGATATTTCAGATTTTCTTTTTTAATAAATCTGCAAAAATGTCAACAAATCTGTGTTTTTCTGTCAATACGGGGTGCTGTGTGTCCATTAATGAGGAAAAAAATGAACTTAAATGATTTTAGCAAATGGCTGCATATTGAAATGGTATTGAATAAACATTGAAGTGAATTTAGGCTGCTGCAAGGAAACATAGGGAGAAACCCCCAGAGCAGATCTAGGCTGGTGGTGCTGGGGAAGGTGGAGGGCAAGCGAAGTCCAATGGTGCGCTGCAATGAACTGATTCTGTTTAAAGTCAGAAATAAATTAGTTGCGTAGATAGAACAAAACAGAATGATTGGATGACCAATTGGCTTTAAGTGAATCAATCAGCTGCTCGGAAGAGTTTCATGACTGAACTATATATTTTATGGCATTCCGCAGATGTTCCTACAAAATCATTGTAGAAAAGGTGAAAAAGTCAGTGGATTCCATCTGGGCCTGGCTTCAGGGAGTAGTCACAAGTTGTATTCATAGTTGTTTATATTGTACAAGTGGGAAATGGGAGGAAGTAAGCAGTTACATAGCACTTATTTAAGTGTTGTGATTGTGTGTGAGTGAAACTTTCTTAGCGGTTACATAGCAGTTATTTTTTAAGTGTTGTGATTGTGTGTGAGTGAAACTTTCTTCACACCCCAACTGCATCATTGTTCTGGCTGTTTGGGACGACAGGAAGTCAGAGATGTGACACAGAGAGGAACAGGAAGTTGAGAGCTGGGTGTGGAGCTGGAAAACAGGAAGCAGGGAAACAGGCAGATAAGATGACCTCTGAGATGTTGTCTCACCATCCCTTTGTTCTTGTCCTTAATCTTTGACTTTCAGCCCCCCCTTAGCCAATCACACAGCAGATGGCCTCTCAGCTGGCCAATCAATGTGGGGGTTATTCTTCCACAGATGGGAGCATTCTGTTATGGTGTCCAGTTGAACCAGATGACATGGCTTAGTTAGGCTACTTATGTGAGCAAGGACAAAGGAAATGCACATTTGTTTGTGTCATACATAGGCATGTTGTGGATAAAATATAAATATAGTATGTCATATGATTTGTCTGTTTTGCATGCCAAGCAATATTTTGCATCAGTCACACCATAGACTGTATTTAACATGAATAACTACATAATAGATAATATTTACATTACTGTACATTACTGAACTTCATATTCAGTAAGTATATATATATATATATATATATATATATATATATATATATATATATATATATATATATATATATATATATATATATATATATATAATATGGGAAAAAGGTAATATAATAGATAATAAGAATAACCAATTAATAAGAATTAAATCTATAGGGAACTCTAACTATAAATTTTATATTATATTTAATGCTCACCAAGGCTGCTTTTTTTTTTATCAAAAATGCAGTAAAAACAGTAATATTGTAAAAATATTATTACAATTTAAAATAACTGTTTTCTATTTGAATATGTTTTAAAATGTAATTTATTCCTGTGAATTTTCAGCATCATTCCTCCATTCTTCAGTGTCACATGATTCTTCAGAAATCATTCTAATATGCTGATTTGCTGCTCAAGAAACATTTCTTGTTATAATCACTGTTGGAAACAGTTGTGCTGCTTGTTTTTTTGTAGAAACTGTGATATGTTTTTTTCTTCTCATAATTCTTTGATCAATAGAAATGTGGAAACAAATGATCAATTTGCAACTCTTGTCCTTTGATCTACAGCTGGGCAGCTCAGATGATTCTGAGAACAGGATTACTTTGACTGTATCTTCTCTTCTTAATGCTTTGTAATCCTGCCGTACTAGGCCGTGTGTGGAGGGAGTTATAGTCTGTGTTTGTGTTTGTGTTGGGATGGATTGAGCTTCATTTGTGCTGAATGTTAGGATTGTGATTTCAGAGTCAAAGGTCAGTGTAGGTTTTGACTAGTGTAAGAGGGTTAACCAAAATCTGAGTAACTCACTTCCCTTTTCTTGATCTCCAACTGTCCCAATTTCATTTGAACGTTCCATCTCTCTCAGTGTGTGGGTGTCTGTTATATAATATGAGCTTCATCCAAATACAGTCGAAAACTGAGTAAACATGATAGATGGACCTTGCCTTCATGCTTTGGTGGTAGTCTGTGCACGTGTGTGATTTTAAATACAGTGTTTGTGTTTTGTCTTTGCAGGTAGAGCGCACTGCGGCTGTATAAGGGTCAGTCATGCCGCTGGTGAAAAGAAACATTGAGCCCAGGCACCTGTGCCGCGGGGTGTTACCGGAGGGCATCGGCAGCGAGCTGGAGTGTGTGATGAACAACACGCTCTCTGCTATCATACGTCAACTCAGCAGTCTCAGTAAGTTACTTCGTTCCTTTCTTTCTTTAACACGCATGTTTACCTGGCTAATTAGGGACTTAGTAATTCTAATTAGCTTAATTCAACAACAATAGATACTAAGGACCAGGGACGTAGCCATCATTTCAGACCTTTGTCTAATTGACGGGTTTTATATTTTCTTATTGCTTTTAAAGGATTAGTTCACTTCAGAATTAAAATTTCCTGATAATTTACTCACCTCTATGTCATCCAAGATTGTTTATGTCTTCCTTTCTTCAGTCAAAAAGAAATGAAGGTTTTTGAGGAAAACATTCCAGGATTTTTCTCCATGTAGTGGACTTCTCTGGGGTTCAATGTTTTAATGCAGCTTCAAAAGGCTCTACACGATCCCACCCGAGGAATAAGGGTCTTGTCTAGCAAAAAAATAAATTATGTACTTTTAAACCACAAATGCTTGTCTTGTGCTGCTCTGTGATGCGCCACGCATTACGTGATCACGTTGGAAAGGTGAGATGGAGTTTTTCACCCTACCGTGGTAGTCCCGCCTACATCACGCGTGACCTTTCCGACGTGATTACGTAATGCGTGGTGCATCACAGAACTAGTGCAAGGCGAGCATTTGCGGTTATTTTTTTTAGAAAATGGGTGATCGTTTCGCTAGACAAGACACTTATTCCTCTGCTGGGATCGTGTAGAGCCCTTTGAAGCTGCACTGAAACTGCAATTTGGATCTTCAACCCGTTGTACTCCACTGAAATCCACTATATGGAGAAAAATCCTGGAATGTTTTCCTCAAAAACCTTAATTTCTTTTCAACTGAAGAAAGAAAGACATAAACATCTTGGATGACATGTGGGAGAGTAAATTATCAGGAATTTTTAATTCTGAAGTGAACTAATCCTTTAATTGGCTGAGAAATCAAATACACTCCTGAATATTAAAGGTGCCCTAGAATTAAAAATTAAATTTATCTTTGCATAGTTAAATTACAAGAGTTCAGTACATGGAAATGACATACAGTGAGTCTCAAACACCGTTGTTTCCTCCTTCTTATATAAATCTCATTTGTTTAAAAGACCTCCGAAAAACAGGCGAATCTCAACATAACACAGACTGTTACGTAACAGTCGGGATCATTAATATGTACGCCCCCAATATTTGCATATGCCAGCTCATGTTCAAGCATGAGACAAGGGCAGAACGTTTGGATGTGCACAGCTGAATCATCAGACTAGGTAAGCAAGCAAGGACAACAGCGAAAAATTGCAGATGGAGCAATAATAACTGACATGATCCATGATATCATGATATTTTTAGTGATATTTGTAAATTGTCTTTCTAAATGTTGCTAATGTACTGTTAAATGTAGTTAAAGTTACCATCTTTTCTTACTGTATTCACAGAGACAAGACTGTCGTTATTTTTATTTTTAAACACTTGCAGTCTGTATAATTCATAAACACAACTTCATTCTTTATAAATCTCTCCAACAGTATGTAATGTTAGCTTTAGCCACGGAGCACCATCAAACTCATTCAGAATCAAATGTAAACATTCAAATAAATACCATACTTACGCGATTAGACATGCTGCATGATGAACACTTTGTAAAGATCCATTTTGAGGGTTATATTAGCTGTGTGAACTTTGTTTATGCTGTTTAAGGCAAGCGGAGCTCTGGGAGCGTGGAGCACGAGAGTTTAAAGGGGCCGCAGCCTGAATCAGTGCATAGTTAATGATGCCCCAAAATAGGCAGTTAAAAAAAATTAATAAAAAAAAATCTATGGGGTATTTTGAGCTGAAACTTCACAGACACATTCAGGGGACACCTTAGACTTATATTACATCTTTTAAAAAGACGTTCTAAGGCACCTTTAACCAATCATTTTTATTCTATAATATTTTTTCCTGTATTTTTCTAATGACAATTTTATGATTAGTTTATATACTACAAACACTTGTGCATTGAGTCATCATGGATTTTATACAATGTATTTTTTTTTTACAGAATAAGGCAGAAAATATATTTTATGGTTTCTATACTGTAATAAAGACCCTTTTTTTCAGATTTAGCAACATTTGGGGACAATTCTCAGTTATTTTGTCGCAAAAGTTGTGGTATCTGGCCCCCCTGGACCATTTCTGGGTCCCTGAGGTGATCGTGTTCTGGAGGGTGTCCTCTCACTGTTTAGAGTCACAGGAATCATCCTAACTAGACCCCACCCCCCCGTTACGTTTTTACTTGGGCCAGTATATAACCACCAAGAAAGAACGTAGTTGTAGCAACCACTCAAAACCACTTAGCAACACCCTGGGCACCAGCCACCAAACCTGTACGATCACGGTGGCGAGTTTCGCACTCACGTTTTTTTTACTGTAAATGCCATTACATTTCTCTAAAAGTTCCATTTCTTATTCATTTTAAACATTTGGTTTGTATTCCCATTCTATGTGGTCTATAATTTAGTGGTCCAGTGAAATTTTCAGCTCACGATGCTGGAGAGAAGCTTCTTAATAATAATTCCTCTTGACTCACGGGACTCTGTATTATGTAAGACCATTATCTTGAAAACATGTCCTCTGAATCGGCAAGTCTCTCTCTGTGTATCCAGCTACTGATTTGCCCATCCATCCATCCTCTGTGCTTTTTTTTGTCCACCTGTTCCATAACTCCCCAGCTGACCCCTAAAATCCCCTGAAGTGTCTTTACTGTGCCTCTGCTAGTGCTGTTTAGTGGATGCCTGTAGAAGGAGACGGCCTTTCAGTAGCAGCTGTGTGGATTAAATATAAATGACAGCCCAGTGGACTTGAAGGGAAAGCTTTAGACGATGTGTGCGTGAGACAAAAATAGTTTGTGCATGTCTGGAAACATGCTTTTCATGTGTTGGTGGGTGTAGTACTGTTGTAGGGAGTGTAAGTGCGTGATCTGTGGTGTAAATGTGTGTGTGCACTGGGTCATAAGCCAAGAATTTGTAAGGAACAGACACTCTTCCTTCCTGTAAATATTTTCCTGTGTGCTTTTGTTTAACATGGCAGTTATTAATAGCCTCAGTTGAGGTATTAAAAAAATTAAGCGTATTCTTTGTTTTTCTTTTTAAACATTTCTTCACCTTGTTTTCTTGAACAGCAGCTGAATGTAAATGTAGCTAATTGATATTTTCTGCCCTTAATGTTCTGTATTTGCTGTATGTTATGCATGTGAAAAATCATATTTAAATACAAAAAATGCTAGATTTTAATAGTTAATTTAGTAATATATATATATATATATATATATATATATATATATATATATATATATATATATTAAAACATGCTGATACAACTATGAATAAAATACTTTATATAATTTAATCAACTAAATAATAGTTTTAATTATTAAATTATTAGTAGTAAATTATCATATCATAATAATACGGAAGTGGATTAGGGCCAAGCAATAATAAAAAAATAAACCATCTCAAGATTAAAGTTGTTAAATTTCGAGAAAAAAAGTCGAGATAAAATGTTGAGAATAAACTTGTTCTCATAATTTAACGACTTTTTTCTTGTAATTTAATGAATTTATTTTCATGATTTAATGAGTTTATTCTCAACATTTTATCTTGATTTTTTTCTCGAAATTTGATGACATTTTTCTCATTATTTAACAAATTTGTTCTCGTATGTAACAACTTTTTTCTCGTAATTTAATGACTTTATTCTCAACATTTTATCTCCACTTTTTTCTTGAAATTTAACGAGTTTTTTCTCGTAATTTAACGAGTTTATTCTCAACATTTTATCTCGACTTTTTTCTTGAAATTTAACGACATTTTTCTCATAATTTAACGAATTTGTTCTTGTAATGTAACAACTTTTTTCTCATAATTTAATGACTTTATTCTCAACATTTTATTTTAGCTTTTTCCTTGAAATTTAACGACATTTTTGTCATAATTTAATGAATTTGTTCTTGTAATTTAACAACTTTTTTCTCGTAATTTAACGAGGTTTTTTTTCAACATTTTATTTCGACTTTTTTCTCGAAATTTAGCGATTTTTTTCTCAATTTAACAACTTTAATCTCGAGATGGTTTTATTTTTTTATTATTGCTTGGCCCTAATCCTCTTCCGTATAATAATATATATTGTTATATATTTAATATATTATAATAATATTGTAATTAGTTATTATTAAAATTATGATTTTTTTTTTTAAGTATTTGAAACGTGTTGCCATGATTAATATTTGCTTTAATGTAATGTTATTTTATAGGTCTCAAACCTAGTCTTTCAGCATTAAATATAAGAAAACATTAAAAATATATAATGATATGAAATATATAATTTAAAAAAATATTGTGTGGAAATTATTTGTATTCCTTTTTTACACAAATTGTGCCAATTGTGATGTCATTTACACCACAACAAACAATTTTGAGCCTTATAAAGTGTATATATATATATATATATATATATATATATATATATATATATATATATATATATATATATATATATATATTCCCTGTTTTATCTTTATCTGTTTTCCTCACAAATTAAACTTCACCTTATTCTCCTCTTATCGCAAAGGTAAACATGCTGAAGACATATTCGGAGAACTCTTTAACGAGGCAAACATGTTCTATTTGCGGGCGAACTCTCTGCAGGATCGGATTGACCGACTTGCCGTCAAGGTCACCCAGCTGGACTCCACAGTTGAGGAGGGTGAGTCTGCTTCTGGGAAACAAGGGCTCAGGGTCATCCTTCTATACACGGTGGTCATCGGCATCTCAATTTGTCCTAAAACAAATCTCTGAGGTTACATGGCTCCAGTGTGAGATCAATACCACTGTATTCCTCCAAACCAAAAATCAACAAAAAATAAATAATGCAAAAAAATTTGTGCACCCCACATCTCTTTTACCCAGACTAAAGCGTGTCCTCACATCTCTTTTTTCAATTAAAAGATCAATACTAGAGTTTACTTTACACACTCTGGAGCGCAGGTGTAATCAATCTCTCTCTCTCCTTCGCCCTGTGCAGTCTCTCTTCAGGACATAAACATGAGGAAGGCTTTTAAAAGCTCTACTGTACAGGACCAGAAGGTGGTGTCCAAGAGCAGCATACCGAACCCGGTGACAGAGATGTACAATTTGAGTGATAAACCACCTCCTCTCAATATTCTCTCACCCTACAGGTATGTGTCATTGCATGTTTGGGTCAGATTTTGAGGACCAAATGTCCCCACAATGATAGTAAAAACTATAATCACAGTCCCAATGAGGAAAATGTAATAAACATAATAAATAATACAAATAATGTCAGTCTTTGGTGTTCAGTCGTTTTTAAAAATGTTTAAACAATTTTGTAACAATTTATTATTTTAATGTATGTATTATTTTTATTGACAATTTTAGTACAATAATAATTAAAATATTTTATTTTTCATGTATCTTTATTAATTTAAATTAAAGCTTAATCTTATAAATCTTCCATTGACTTGCATTGATGGAATTAAGGTCATTGACTAACCATGTTAACAATTTTAACCATTTTTAGTTATTATTTTTATTATTAATTTAATAATAATAATACAATTATAATACATTTTATTGTTCATTTATCTTTATTAATTATAATTAAAGCTTATAATTAAATTTTCAGCTGACTTACATTGATATTATATTGGGCATTCATTCTTTGTAATATTTGCATGCTAAAGTGTTATTGGTCTTTTCTCCATCTGTGTAATCATATATAGCCAGCTGTGTTTAATCATGCACAGCCATCAGATGCTTTTTGAGTTTTATGCAAATAGGAAATCATCTCTGCATTTCATTTACTGTACATATAATCCATAAAGCCTGATCTTGCCTACAACTTATACATTATTCTTTTACTGCCTCGACAGATTAGACCGGTCAGAAAATACCATTGAATATACCAGAAATAAATAATGCATTAATCCTTTCCCAAAACATTAATATGTATTAGAAGTGGTACTTATAAAACAATGTGAAGATGATGAATGTAATCCTTAAATCGGTCTTCTGAAGTCTGTCCGTCTAAAGTCTGATTAAGGAATATAGAGCAGTCATGAATACTTAAAGCTGGCAGATGTAGTTCATGTGAACGCTAGCTCTCAAGGTAGTGAATATGGGCCACTCATGAATACTTAAACAGATCTAATGCTAAATGTGTGGAGGGAATGTTTCAGTGGCTGCACGCTGCTCTGACTCATCTTTTTCTGTCTGTATTGCTGAATGCGGTTAACACAGTTTTTAGAGATTTTGCATAAATGATTAATGGCCAATTAATAGCACTTTTGGAAAAGCAGCCACTCAGAAAAGATGCATCAAGATGCTTTTAAAATCCTTTTCTCCTCTGAAAAGGTCCATAAAAGCAATCCAGCAAATGGCATTCTGAATAGGAATGGTTGCATAAATGTATTCAGAGCCAAATCTACCACACTCATTGCTTTATTGAGAGATTAATTGAGAGAAATTATTTAAAATAGCTTTGATAACCAAAATCAATCACGAAGATGAAGTGTTTTTCATTTTTGTTGCCATAGAGATGATGATAAAGAAGGACTGAAGTTCTACACTGACCCCTCCTACTTCTTTGACCTGTGGAAGGAGAAGATGTTGCAGGACACAGAAGACAAGAGGAAAGAGAAGAGACGACAGAAGGTTGAACACCCTTTTCTTCTTCTTTTTCCCTCTCTCTTGAGTTTTTGTCCCACACAGTTTTTGTTGGGGTCAGTATTATATATGTTTTAAAAAGAAATGAATACTTTAATTCAGCAAAGTGACATGTTATAAATATTTCAAATAAATGCTGTTCTAATAATCAAAGAATCCTGAAAAAAATGTATCACGGTTTCCTCAAAAATACTGTGAGAAATGTTTCTTGAGCAGCAAATCAGCATATTAGAATGATTTCTGAAGGATCATGTGACACTGAAGACTGGAGTAATGATGCTGAAAATTCAGCTTTGCATCACAGGAATAAATTACATTTAAAAATATATTCAAATAGAAAATAGTTATTTTAATTTGTAATATTATTTCACAATATTACCGTTTTACTGTATTTTTGAACTAAATGCAGCCTTGGTGAGCATAAGAGAATTCTTTCAAAAACATTAAATCTTATCAAGCACAAACGTTTTGTTAAATTAAATGGTACTGTATACAGTGAAATATCATTTGTCAAACTTCCCACTCCACATAAATGTATATTAAACATTAAAAATTCCAACTGGCTGTGTCCCATTAGGCAGCATTTTGCCGGAAACCTAGTATAATGTTTGTTCGTTAGGCGAATATGTGAGAATTAAACATCTCTTTGTCCTTTGATACTTTGCGACAGGAGCAGAGACGGTGTGTGGATGGCACTCTGCAGAGGGAGGTGAAAAAGGTGCGAAAAGCTCGAAACCGCAGGCAGGAATGGAACATGATGGCTTTCGATAAGGAACTGAGACCTGACCATCGACATTCCCACACTGTGCACAGAGGAGGCTCCACGGAGGGCATCATGTCCCCAGAGCACAGGTAACATGGGCTATACATGCATTTAAGGGCACATATATAAACTCAATTTCATCTAATCTAATTCATAATTCATGCAGGTCTCATGGAGATCATGGAGATCATGGTTATCTCTCCATGGCCAACCACGCTGGCCACGCCCACACTTACTCTGGGCCTCCGCCCAGCATGGCGGCCCTGTCTGCTCATACCCACATGACCATGGACCAGGATTACCGGGGTGGGCCTATGGCATACCGTTCTGGCACACTGGGTCGTCCGCACCAAGCTCCGCCCCCTCCACCTGCATCAAACACAATTAACGGCTCTATGACCCTCCCACCTGCCGACTACAGGTTTGTCATTTTTTTTAGATTTATAAATTAGTTATAAACAAACTTGAACAAATTATTCTAAAACATGCTCTGGGAAGTTCTGTAATATCTGTAAGATTTTTTTAAGATATTAATGACTTTTTTTTTTTTTTTTTTTTTTTTTTACAAATTTGATAATATTACTTAATATATTTGATAATATTACTTAATATAGTTAATATAATATTACTTAATATTATTAGATAGTATTACTTTTAATATAAAAATTATAAAAATTAAAAATAACTTATTTGTGAAATAAAAATAGTTATATTAAATATGTATGTATACAATATAACAAATATGTATTTTAACATATATACATATACATATGTATATACATTTGGAGCTGTCTGTAAGGCTGCATCCAAAATCGCTTACTTCCCTACTATATAGTAGGCGAGAAACAGTATGTGACAAAAGAAGCATGTCCGAATTCATAGAACTCATAAAAGAGTAGACAAAAAGTACCCGGATGACCTAGTACTTCTGGCGAGATTCTGAAGTGTGAAGCAACGTAACTGACGCTGGTAGATCACATGATAATGACAACATGGCGAATGTAGTACGTCCGGATTACATTCATACTACATTCATACTACATTCATATTAAATAGAATGTACTTTTTTTTCTGTTGTGAAGTAATTACTTATTAAAAATAAGTACATACTCGAGAGAATGCAATTTCGGACACAGCCTGTATGTTAGTAAATGGGCCTTTCTGCAAGGGGATCAGTAGATTTGGTCATCCTTGGCGTCAGAAAGTTTGAAAACCCCTGGGGTCTCATTTATAAAACTGTGCGTAGGATCCCTACTAAAAGTGTACGTACGCGCAAAAGATAGATTCTGCGTACGCACAAAAAAAATCAGATTTATAAAACCATGCGTACGCCAGAACCTGCGCACAAATCCCTTTCTAAATCCCAGTCAGCGGAAGATTGTGCGTACGTGCATCTCCACCCTGTCTCCTCCCCGAAATAACCATATATGGAGCTTACGACGCCTAGTTTTACTATGCATAACCTCATCTGCATATCATTTCCATACACGTTCCCAACCACGTGACACCATGGTTAACACCGTCAAAGGTACAAGACATTGGAAAATATTATATGGACTATAAATGCCATTTGTGCCACACATTATATTGATAAAGATCATCCAATATCCTCTTTATGTTTTAGAATAAATATATCAAAATATATTAAAACAAATATCCATTAAAACAAAATTTTATAAAATACTTCAGATAAAGGTTTTAGGATAGAGTTGATTCATTCATTTCCACTGTTCAGATAGTTTTTTTTAATAGTTTTAAACAATTCAAATCAAATTTATGCAGTTTTGCTGATGAGGTGAACATATCTTTTAGGAAGTTTATAGGCTATTTTTAGTGGAAACAGATCGGCCTACTTATTTATTGCAGTGTAAATACAATTGTCTGACTCGGCGCGTCACTGACAAAGTATTTTAAAAAGAAAACATGCAAATCTTACCGTTTTCCTCAAAATATATCCTTCAAATGGTAATTGTTTGAAGATCCTTCACACGACATCAACACCTCCTGCAGCTGTGGTTGTACAGTAAGATATTATCATTGGACCTATTTAAACTGGACAACGGACCGTTCGACCACCGAATCCAGCAGTGTCTTCCATAATATCTAAGTTAAGTGTGCATCACTGATCGTCATTCTCGAAAAAATATTTTGTCATAACATCTGCAGTTTAGTTTAAAGAGGAATTATTGTGCTCCCTGCGCTCCTCGCTGTCATAAAACAGCGTGTCACTGGAAAAGTGTTTGAAAGTAGCACATCTACTATCTCAATTCATATCACTTTTGTCTCCAGAATGGGCGTACGCACGGCTCAAAGTTTGCTTAAAGGTGCGCACATTCTCCCGTCAAGTTTGTTTTTATAAATCACAACCTTTGCGCGGGAACTGGCGTACGCACGCTTCCAGCCCCGTTTTGTGCGTACGCACGCTTTATAAATGAGACTCCTGGTCTATATTGTAAATGCCACAGTAGGTATTTACAAATGCTGCCACCTAATGGTCAACAAATTGGTGACATGCATTCATGATTACAGTTATACTTTTTACTTTTGAATTTATATAGCATCAATTTATACTGAAGAAAGTGAAAAAGCATGTTTTCTTTCCCTCTTCGTCTCTTGACAGTGTGGATTACATGAATTCTGGGGCACCGCCTCCACCACCTGCTGTCATCCCATCAGCACAAACTGCTTTTGCTATGCCGCCCATGGGACCGGTCCCGCCACCAGGCCATCTAGGACCAATGGGAGCAGTCGCTGGTTATGCCCCACCTGTTCCACCTACCTCTGTACCAATGGCTGCCCCTCCTCCTCCAGTAGCCCCACCCCCTCCCACCAGTGTAGCCCAATCCATCACTCCCAAACGGCCCTCTGTGCCTAATGAGGCCCAACCCACGAATGATGCTCGCAGCGACCTGCTCGCTGCTATAAGAATGGGTATGAAGTATTTTTAGGTTATGAATATAGCCATTTCACACATAAACATCTTGTTTTTTGATCATGGGTAGATTTCATAAGCTTTACAGTAACATTATAAATATCTTTACTGTCATTTTTGATTGATTTAATGCATCCTTGCTTGATGAAAGTATTATTATTATTATTTTTTTTAATCGTACTGACCCCAACTCACTATAAATTGCAGCAGTTCATAATACATTATATGATGAACAAGACGAACAGTCAAAGCATGAATCAAATGCCTGACAATTTCTGTTTTCCATGCATCCTTTTCTTATTTATATCCCTGCATGTGGGCAGAAACGAATCATATAGAACAGTGAAACCCTGTAACATTAACTTCTGTGTCTCGCCTACACTCGACCACAGTATCTCACAGGAGATGGATCATGGGAGCTCTACTAACTTCACTACTTTGCTCATTTGCAGAAAGTTAAACTTCTATAAAGTTGCCTGACACGCCCACATCGCATATTCATCTGTCATTGAAAATGAATGAGTTGAGTTGTTGATGGTGTGTGTTTGTTTTTTACTGCAGGTATCCAGCTGAAAAAAGTTCAAGAGCAGCAGGAACAGCAGGCAAAACGAGAACCGGTGGGCAATGATGTCGCCACGATCTTGTCTCGCCGCATCGCTGTGGAATACAGTGACTCTGAGGATGAATCTGAGCTAGAGGACAATGATTGGTCTGACTAAAAATACTAATGCACAATATTCACAGACACTCACTCAGTAATTTACCTGTGAACAATAACATTGCATTTCCCATACACAAATGATCTCGTACTGTATGCATTTTAATAAAGGCATAAGAGGCCGTCTGCATTATGGAATACTAAGATAGTCAGTTTTTTCCCTGAACTACCACGTATGATGCTTTTCCATTTTTTCTAAAGCTTTTTAATGCAACACTTGTTAATAAATGATATGGAAATACTGTATGTAGTGAATAGTAACTGGAACTAAGGATAAAAAAGCATGTTGTGGACATCAAAAACAGACGTTTCTGCATGAAAGTTTCTATGTATGTTGAGAAACATTGAGGTCAGTAATTATATTTGTGTGAACTGGCCCAAGGTTTTTGATTAAACTACCTGAAATGTGTTTTTTCGGTAATGTCTGGTGTCCTTATGCATGTGTGTGGCGGTTGGCACAGTCTCGCGACAATAAAACTCTGACGAATCACGTTAAATCGCTTTCCGTTCCTGCCCCCCTGTGCCTTTGTCATGGAAACAGGACAGTTTTGATTCAGAGCCTCATGTCTCTATGGAAACAGTACAGCTGAGACTGGGATTGCCATGGCAACAGTGGATTTGCGGCACTCGGCCAATTGATGTGCGAGTGTGAATAAACCCAGGCGAGGATATTTTTAATGCACAGCACATTCTTTTTAATACAAAATTAACAAGATCTCTCAGTTCATTAAACTAACCAAAGCAATAAAAGTATACAACCAACACCTTGGAAAAATATACAACACATTAACACAATGTTATACAATGTTAATTAGTGCATGTTGATTATAATTCTTATAATATTGTTTTGCAGATAAGTAATTTGTTGTGCCTTTTCTCATCAAAAAAATAAAGTGCATTTCACAGTTAAAACTACGCATACGTGTACACAAGATGCTGAAACCGATGCACCCGACTGCTCCTCGGATTGTTCAAGATTTCGATTCTAGTATCTAAATAAAGTACAGAACGAGTCTGAATCTTACTGCAAATGTAGAAAGTTTCCTCACAAGACACCAAACCAGAGGCGGGACCCAGAGGTGATTTCCTCTTCTATGCTCTTCAAATAAACCACAACAGGAGACAGACTCCCATCCGAGCCCTTCGGTTGGACATTTTCAAGCTCTTACATTGGATTACAGAGCACAATCATCTACAGTTGGATACAAGTCTACTTCTATAATGGTTTCAACAGGCAAACGTCCATCTGCATGTGGAAAATCCATCAGAGATCAGGCACAAAGCATGATAACATCATTTTACAAAGCTCTTTTCAAAAACAGACGGAGATATGATGTTTTAGTCAGAAAACTAACCCCCAAAAGCCAACGCGATAATCTCCCAGTCATGTGCATCAGGCATTAACCCTCTCAATCCGCTGTAGACAAGCATGCCCAGGCAACAGGAGACACTGGAATGTGGCCCAAGGTTAACTTTTGCAGAATAGAGTGCAGCAGAGATTATGTATTTTTGTAGGCCGGAAACAAGTTAGTATTTTAGCACCTCCGCTTACATCATCCTGAAATCAATGGGTGTTTGGTTAAATGCCTGAAATAAGGTCCGTGGTTAACGCAAGCTAAAGATATTTTCAAGTCAGTAATACCCCCTTCTGATTTTTTTAAAAGCTTTTACATGTTTTGAAAAAGGTTAACAAGTGGTTAACAAATGGGACTACAGAGTTTTTTGGGGACATTAAACGTCATCATGCCGAACAGGAAAACTCATCTACTCACTAGTCGCTTTCACAAGCCTCACTGTGTTTATAATCATGCTCTTGCGAATTCTTACGGAATAATGCTTTTTAAATAAAGATTGAAGGAGTGTTCATACCATGTCATAATTACCGTAATTAGAGATTTCAACTTGTAAAAAGCTTACTTGAGATCACTCCTTTGATCTCAAGAGGCACACTAGCGACAGACACGAGACTGTGGTCTTAGTGCACCTGCCTTCCATGCCAGAGACACTGGTTCGAATCCCGCTCAGAGCAGGTGGAAGCAAGACCGGTTACAATGGTGCAGTGACCCAGATGGGAGTAAAGTTTAGGGGGGTGAGTGTAACGGAAGCAAGCTAGTAAGAGCAGTGTGGGTAAACCTCACTCCCCTGATCTCAAGAGGCATGCTAGAGACTGGTCTTTAGCATCCTTGTTAGCGCATCCGCCTCCCATGATGGAGACGTCAGTTCGAATCCCGCTTAGAGCAGGTGGAGTAAGACCGGTTACATTTGGTGCGGTGACCCAGATGGGAGTGAGGTTTAGGGGGTGAGTGTAACGGAAGCAAGCTAGTAAGAGCATTGTGGGTAAACCTCACTCCCCTGATCTCAAGAGGCATGCAAGAGACTGGTCTTTAGCATCCTTGTTAACGCATCCGCCTCCCATGCCAGAGATGTCAGTTCAAATCCCGCTCAGGAGTGCATTTCCCAGAGCCAACTATGGTTGCAAGTTCCATCATTACCAATAGAGTTGGAACTTGCTACCATAGATGGCTAACGATGCTTTTGGGAAATGCACCCCAGAGCAGGTCGAGCAAGACTGGTTACATTGATGCCGTGACCCAGATGGGAGTGAGGTTTAGGGGGTGAGTGTAACGGAAGCCAGCTAGTAAGAGCAGTGTGGGTGAACATCACTCCCCTGAGCTTCCTTGTTACGTGTGTGCCTTCCATGCCAGAGACGCTGGTTCGAATCCCGCTCAGAGCAGGTCAAGCAAGACTGGTTACATTGGTGCCATTAACCAGATAGAAGTGAGGTTTAGGGAGGTGAGTGTAATGAAAGCCAGCTAGTAAACCTCACTCCCCTGATCTCAAGAGGCATGCTAGAGACTGGTCTTTAGCTTCCTTGTTAGCGTGCGCGCCTTCCATGCCAGAGACGCCGGTTCAAATCCCGCTCAGAGCAGGTCAAGCAAGACTGGTTACATTGGTGCCACTAACCAGATGGAAGTGAGGTTTCGGGGGGTTAGTGTAATGAAAGCCAGCTAGTAAACCTCACTCCCCTGATCTGAAGAGGCATGCTAGAGATGGGTCTTTGGCGTCCTTGTTTGTGCACCCGCCTCCCATGCTGGAGACGCCGGTTCAAATCCCGCTCGGGGCAAGTCAAAAAGGACCGGTTACACATAGAAATGCATAATTCCCTGTCTGAGGATGTGAACAGCTCCGAGTAGAACGTCATGTGTTGTCATCTCGAAATTATGGTAATTTCAACATGGCATAATCACAATATTGCTCGCAATATCACTGATGTTCTTTTACACGTCTAACGTTAAGCTATTTATTTCTGGAAATTGTATTCTGGCTTCAAAAGTCATAAAAGTTTTGTGTACAAAACCTGTAAGAATCATAAACCTTTGTTGGTCACAGAGCTAATTTCCTGCAATAATGCAAAATCCAATGGAAAAATCCTATTGGGTTTTTGCAGAGGGAACCAAGGTGATGTTAAATTCTGGGTTGGCCTACAAATATATGCATCACTGCAGCGCTCTATGACACCAGGTGAGACATGTCATCAAGCCTCCTTAAAGTCACATGCCTTATTTACAGGATCAAGACGATTGGTAGAATGCCATCGCAATGTTGAGAATGTCGTTGTTGATACATTCAGAAGAGGCCGTACAGCGCATCAGATTACAAAATAAAATCTCAGGAATTCTTAAAGAATCCAGACTGAGGGGGGAAAATAGAGACTTTCAATGAATATAGCAAAATAAATTATTCCTCAAAGGTCAGATGTGACCTGCAACAGACCGGTCATCATCTCCATGCTAAGCCCTATTAAAACTCACATACCTGCTTGCTACCGCTCATGTGCTGTTTCAATGGAATCGTATAGAGGTCACTCAGGCAAAAAAAGGTCACAAGGGTGTGTCCGACCCGCAGGCACGATGTAAAGAGGGTGCGATGGGAAGACTGGTAGCCACTCTAGCCCATGCAGGTCTATGGGGAATATACATTATTACCCCCAACTACATCATTGTCCGTGGAGAGACGAAGATATATGCATGCATTCACACGTACACACACACGCGCGGCCATGCACCGACAGTCACGCCTTACACGTCACGTTCCTCACACGTATAAACATCTCTAAGTTTCGCAAAAGCAAATGCATACTGCAGAGTAGGTCACATTGAGTGTACAGAGAGATTTCATTCATAGTTAGATATCGTAAATGAACACAGGCAGGGCACAGTCACTTTCTGGACGAGAGAACACGAGGCAGTGAGATTATGGACATGTTTGCAGGGATTGGGACATCAGTCCAGTTCCTGTTTTTATTTTTTTATCCAAAGTTCACTAATATAATTCGGGTGATGTTAAAATAAGTACATATGTCAGTCGTTCTTAGAATCCACTCATATTTTCGTGGTGAGTTATTCAGGGATGTTTTTTTCGGCTAGCTGAGGTGTTGGTTTTGCTTGGGCATGGCTGTTATTGCTGCCAGAATATTGCTATAATTTGATGAAACACTCTGTCTGTAGTTATTGCTCGCTGATGGATTCTGCCACTACACTGAAATGGATAGTGGCTGGTTGGCATTTGGAGGGCATAAGGTAAAAAGCAAGGGTGAACTTCAGCTCTTAATACTAGCATGACTGCAGCCTCAGTTGTGATGAAAGTACGATAGATTTTATAATAACATTCTCCCTCATCTGACATTTGCCAGCTCTGAGAGGCCAGCTGTTCTCTTCATTATAATCTTGTCATGTTGACTGTTTTAGGAGATTCAACAGTTTACTAAAAATCAGATAAAAAAATCTGTTGAAGGCTCTTTTTAGTTGGCTGGCATATCATTTAACAGAATATAGTTTCTCATGAAAACTATGTCATATTTCACCCCAAAATCAAAAGAATGATATCAGTAATGATTAAAAAACTATTATAAATAAACTACAAGCCTTGTGAGATTCACTCATGTTCCAACTTACCCCTCTAATTAATTTATCTCAGGCCCTGTTTACACTAGTGCGTTTTCGTTTTAAAACGCTTAATTATTTGCTACGGTTACGCCTATCATTTACACTAGAAATCGACTTTTGATACGCTTTCCACGTTCGCTCTGCGTATCCTCGACAACCGTGTAAACCATAGACTGTAAAAAATGGTGTAAACGAACAATATGGCGGAATAAGTCCCGCCTTCTAAATAAGAGCCAGTCGCCGATTGGTAGTCATCGCGTCACTGCATCGGCCGTTAGAAGTTCAGACGCGCGCCTCAGAAATGAGGCACAAGAGACGCGCATTTAGGTTGATCCAGCCTGAAAAATACCGTTTTTTTTTTTTTGTCATGATTCGTGCGTTTAGAAACAAAATTTATGAGACAGTTGCTGTCAGATTTCATTGGTGATTTCAAATATAACATTTAAGTGAAAGCTTGGCAAACAGCTTTGGAGAATTTGATGTTTCCCCATTCAAAGAGATTGGAGCTGCACTTGGATGCCCGAGAGGCATTTCAAAGATGGCCGCCGAGTGAAATGACTTGTCTTAAAGGAACTTTGACTGCAATATTTGCTGGCTTTGTTGTCATTTTTAGCAGCCTTTTTTCCCCCAATAAAGCAGCTACCTACATGCGCAAGAGGCTGGTTACACTTATACGTGCATGCCCAGTTTGCATGAACGGTCATGTGACATGGTTTTCGATTTTCCGAGTAGTGTAGACGGAGATCGTTTCTAAAAAAAAAAAACGCTGTGGAAACGCCAGTGTAGACGAGGATTCATTTTCTTTTTAAAACGCCGTTTTAAAACAAAAACGCATAAGTGTAAACGGGGTCTGCAATGTTGTGGAAAGAAAGTGGCCAAATCATCCTTCTTTATAAATGAAATACATGTAAATTTTAAGCAAAATGCTATGAGCTACCATTGTGTGATAGGTATCCCGTATCCAGTA
This sequence comes from Chanodichthys erythropterus, assembly GCF_024489055.1. NCBI lineage: Eukaryota > Metazoa > Chordata > Actinopteri > Cypriniformes > Xenocyprididae > Chanodichthys > Chanodichthys erythropterus. The sequence continues at coordinate 8,076,514 of NC_090243.1, forward strand.
GTAATTACCAGTTGAACCTATTAACAGGAGCAGTGCTCTATTCAGAGTGTTGCGGGCACAATTCAAATTAAAAGCAAATCAATAGAAAATACATTCGGTTCCATTCTCCATGTCGCCATTCTCTATTCTCGCAGACACTTAATGCACGTTTTGTAATCAACAGTTCTTTGAAGTTGAGCCTCTATTCACTGGGGGCTGTTTAAATGAACATACATAGCGCTTTCTCCTGGGTCCTGGTTGCTTTCATCCCGCATTTATGGAAGAGGATGGACTTCCGTTCCAAACTAAAATAAAGGCATCGACGGGTACGGTTATTTATAGAGTGGTTCTCATTCTGAGATTGTATTTAGCTCTTCATGGTTTTCTGCTTTGGAGGACATTTTACATTCGGCCGCGCTTGGGTTGAGATTCAAACAGAAGAGAGAGCGCGCCTCTCTCTCTCCCTCCCTCTCGTTCTCCAGGTCGGTTTCCTCGGAGGACGCAAGGCGCGGATCACAGAGCGCCTCATCTATTTTTAGCACACCGCGGTTACTTAACGTTCAGTGCACGTTCTTGAATGCAGCAACAGCAGGACGAGATGAATGAGCTTCGGGATCCAGTCAAGAGGACCGCCTTGTGCTGCCCCTCATCCTCCTCCTCCTCCCTCAAAGCCCGTGCAACAGGGGGGGCTGCCACTGTGGCCAAGCCAAAACAAGCACAAAAAATGCAAAAGCATGTATATCTACAAGATATTTACAGCTGCCTGCCACACAACATCCATTTCCGCACCTATTTTTCCTGGACAGGGTGTGGCAGCTGGTCGGATCAGGATCAGGCAAAGATCGTGTGGCAGTGGTTGTCACATAACAATTGGGGAAGACATAACGGGTGACGAGCACGCCCCTTCTTGTTCCAGTGGAATCTCTGGCCTGTGCAATTCCCTAGGCACATCAGACGTCGCTGGGGGTCCGTGCCCGATGGGCCACGCTGGCAGGGATACATCCACAGCACACCAGCCACAGTGCTTTCTGGATCTCTTGATTGCGGAAGGCGTAAATTACGGGGTTGATGACCGAGTTGTAGGTGGCGGGTACCAGGGTGGCGTATGTGTAGAGTGGCGGGTATGTGTAATCGGCTATAAGCGAGTAGACTGTAAATGGCATCCAACAAGCAGCGAATGTGCCCAGAATGATCGCCAAGGTCGATACGCCTTTCCGCGTTGTGACATAGTGAGGGCTGGCGGCTAAAAAGTGGTGCTGGAGGGCGATTTGGTGCGCATGTCGCATGACAATTTTACAAATCTGCACGTAGAGCTGTAGCATGAGGCCGAACAGCAGAAGGAAGGACACGGATAGAACGGCCACGTTGTTTTTTGTAAGCGGCCACACCACGCTGCAGTTCGCCTCCTGGCCCAGGCAGTTCACACCGGTAACAGGCAGCAAACCCAAACACAACGACACTCCCCATAGAAGCACAAGCATGGTGTATGTGAAAGCAGCCGTTCGTTCAGAGTTATAGGTGAGGGCGTAGTACAACGACAGGTAGCGGTCAATGGTGATAGCCAGCAGGCTGAAAACAGATGCGGAGAAGGACGCCACCACCAGGCCCACAGTCAGAAGCTGTGCCGAGTCAGAGCGCAGCAGGTAAGCAAAGGTAAAGTGCAGGACTAACCCCAAACCGGCCAATAGGTCAGCAAGAGCTAGGCTGCCGATCAGCAGAAACATGGGAGCGCGCAGAGCTGGGTTCTGCCAGATGACCAAAACCACCAGGGCGTTCTCGCAGGCTATGAGGGTGCCGGACGAACACAGCACGATGTCCCACGGGTTCACCAACAGCTCGGCGGGCGGCCTCGCCGGCAGGACAACCGCGGGTGGGTACGTTCCGAAGGTGATGTTCTCTAAGCTCCCCGCACCGCTGCTGCCCCACGTGGTTTCTTGAGCCAGCCAGCTGGGAGAAACTGCCACCTCTTCACTCATTCTGCCTCCCGTCTATAATGACACACGCAGAAAAACATAATGAGTATAGCTAGTCTAAAGAAAAAAAGACAAAACAACAAAATATAAGCCTTTATATCTGATCACACACACATCTGATCAAAAGTCCACTGTACTAGAAATAAAGGTTCTTTGTTGGCATTGATCGTTAAATGTAGAAGCTTTCCATGGCACAAATGATTCTTAATAGTGGAAAAGGGTTCTTCAGATTATTAAAATGTTCTTCACACTAAGAAAAAATGGTTCTTTTATGAACTGTTCACTGAAAGGTTCTTTTAGGGAGCTCAAAATGGTTATTCATTTCGGCCAATACCGATAATTCTTTATATTTGAAAGCCGATAGCCGATATATCGGTTGATAAATTTAAATAAATGTTATTTCATATATATATATATATATATATATATATATATATATATATATATATATATATATATATATATATATTTATATTTGAAAGCCGATAACCGATATATCGGTTGATAAATTTAAATAAATTTTAAATTATATATATATATATATATATATATATATATCTTTATATTTGAAAGCCGATAACTGATATACCGGTTGATAAATTTAAATAAATTTAATTTTATATATATATAATTTTGAGAGCCTGATTACAAAAACAAAAGTTTCACATGTTCCAAGCACACAATTATAGTGTTCTCATTATAATTTTATGTAGCTTATATGACAGACTTGCTCTGCACATATTGCAATATGATTGCAATATGTGCAATATTGCAATCATATTGCAATCAAAAGTTATTTCAATCATATTTCAAGCAATTCAAAACCATCATAGTGAACAGTGCGCATCTAAACGAGTGTCTCAGCTGAAGGAAATAATCCATTATTTATCGGCTTCAATATATCGGACAAATTTCCTTATCTGGCCGATAATGATAACTCTAAAAATGAACATATATCGGCCTATACCAATATGGTGACTGATATATTGTGCATCCCTAATAAATATAATATTTTATAAATGTATAAACATATATAACATAAAAACTCTGATTAAAAAATAAAATAAAATAAAAAACTCCCTTTTTAAACCAAATATAAACATTTCTGGTTTGTGCAGAGAATTCTGGGAATGCCTCTTTTCCTGTGAATTAAAGAAGCTTTTGAAAAAATATACATTTTTTTTTTTAACATAAAAGTATAAATATTGCCTTAACTATAATGCACATTTTATCAGTAAATTATAAAGAGAAATTACTAGAAAATTAGCCAATAATAATTATCACAAAAGCCATTGTTCACTTTAATTATGCATTACTTCTCTGTTAGTGTCTCAAGACTCATGGTGTTCTTTTGTTCAGAACAAAGAATCAAATTAAGATAAAGATTTTACCTCAGTGGTTAAGTGGCTATAGGAACCGGCTATTACTGAGATAATTTTGAATCATAGCCTACAGTACAATGGTGGGAAATCAAAAATGAAGGGAGGGCCCTACTGAGTGCTGATATTAAATAAAGGCGGGTTCCACTGTTTATA